>NC_092418.1:105734583-106034583 GCF_040894005.1 Engystomops pustulosus | reverse complement strand
CGCTGTATAACAGCACTGCCTCTATATATCCCTACACCTCCCCCTGTATAACAGCACTGCCTCTATATATCCCTACACCTCCCCCTGTATAACAGCACTGCCTCTATATATCCCTCCTCCCCCTGTATAACAGCAGTGCCTCTATATATCCCTACACCTCCCCCTGTATAACAGCACTGCCTCTATATATCCCTACACCTCCCCCTGTATAACAGCACTGCCTCTATATATCCCTACACCTCCCCCTGTATAACAGCACTGCCTCTATATATCCCTACACCTCCCCCTGTATAACAGCACTGCCTCTATATATCCCTACACCTCCCCCTGTATAACAGCACTGCCTCTATATATCCCTCCTCCCCCTGTATAACAGCACTGCCTCTATATATCCCTCCTCCCCTATATCTTGTGTATATGTACCGCTCTCCTTATAGTATAAGTCCCATGTCTCATCCTCCTTTTCCCTTGTGCAGGTAGCTCGTTCCCCGGGACCCCTGCAGGTGATGGGTGACAGTCAGGATGTCCGGGGTCCCGGTTACAGGATGAACCTTATTCTTCGGGGTTTCCTGCTCTTCCTCATTGGCGTCTTTCTGGCGCTGGTGCTGAATCTGCTGCAGGTGCAGAGAAATGTGACGCTGTTCCCCCCGGATGTGCTGTCCAGCCTCTTCTCCTCCGCCTGGTGGGTGCCGCTCTGCTGCGGGACTGCCGCAGGTAGGTGGTGGTCACCAGATTTTAGGGGCTTATCCCATTAGAAATTCAGTAGGGTGGGGGATCCACATTGTGAGATCAGCGGTAGAGGAAGGGACGGAAAGTATCCTCTACACCTAGAGTTGAGAAGGTTCTACCATCACCGTAGACAGGGGCCATCCTCTACACCTAGAGTTGAGAAGGTTCTACCATCACCGTAGACAGGGGCATCCTCTACACCTAGAGGAGAGGAGGTTCTACCATCACCATAGACAGGGGGCATCCTCTACACCTAGAGGAGAGGAGGTTCTACCATAACCATAGACAGGGGGCATCCTCTACACCTAGAGGAGAGGTGGTACTACCATCACTATAGACAGGGGGCATCCTCTGCGCCTAGAGGAGAGGCGATTCTACCATCACCATAGACAGGGGGCATCCTCTACACCTAGAGGAGAGGAGGTTCTACCATCACCATAGACAGGGGGCATCCTCTACACCTAGAGGAGAGGAGGTTCTACCATCACCATAGACAGGGGTATCCTCTACACCTAGAGGAGAGGAGGTTCTACCATCACCATAGACAGGGGGCATCCTCTACACCTAGAGGAGAGGTGGTTCTACCATCACCATAGACAGGGGTCATCCTCTACACCTAGAGGAGAGGAGGTTCTATCATCACCATAGACTGGGGGCATTCTCTACACCTAGAGGAGAGGTGGTTCTACCATCACCATAGACAGGGGGCATCCTCTACACCTAGAGGAGAGGAGGTTCTACCATCACCATAGACAGGGGGCATCCTCTACACCTAGAGGAGAGGAGGTTCTACCATCACCATAGACAGGGGGCATCCTCTACACCTAGAGGAGAGGAGGTTCTACCATCACCATAGACAGGGGGCATCCTCTACACCTAGAGGAGAGGAAGTTCTACCATCACCATAGACAGGGGCATCCTCTACACCTAGAGGAGAGGCAATTCTACCATCACCATAGACAGGGGGCATCCTCTACACCTAGAGGAGAGGAGGTTCTACCATCACCATAGACAGGGGTATCCTCTACACCTAGAGGAGAGGAGGTTCTACCATCACCATAGACAGGGGGCATCCTCTACACCTAGAGGAGAGGTGGTTCTACCATCACCATAGACAGGGGTCATCCTCTACACCTAGAGGAGAGGAGGTTCTATCATCACCATAGACTGGGGGCATCCTCTACACCTAGAGGAGAGGAGGTTCTACCATCACCATAGACAGGGGGCATCCTCTACACCTAGAGGAGAGGAGGTTCTACCATCACCATAGACAGGGGGCATCCTCTACACCTAGAGGAGAGGAGGTTCTACCATCACCATAGACAGGGGGCATCCTCTACACCTAGAGGAGAGGAGGTTCTACCATCACCATAGACAGGGGGCATCCTCTACACCTAGAGGAGAGGAAGTTCTACCATCACCATAGACAGGGGCATCCTCTACACCTAGAGGAGAGGCAATTCTACCATCACCATAGACAGGGGGCATCCTCTACGCCTAGAGGAGAGGAGATTCTACCATCACCATAGACAGGGGGCATTCTCTACACCTAGAGGAGAGGTGGTTCTACCATCACCATAGACAGGGGGCATCCTCTACACCTAGAGGAGAGGAGGTTCCATCATCACCATAGACAGGGGACATCCTCTACACCTAGAGGAGAGGAGGTTCTACCATCACCATAGACGGGGCATCCGCTACACCTAGAGGAGAGGAGGTTCTACCATCACCATAGACAGGGGCATCCTCTACACCTAGAGGAGAGGAGGTTCTACCATCACCATAGACAGGGGCATCCTCTACACCTAGAGGAGAGGAAGTTCTACCATCACCATAGACAGGGGCATCCTCTACACCTAGAGGAGAGGAGGTTCTACCATCACCATAGACAGGGGGCATCCTCTACACCTAGAGGAGAGGAGGTTCTACCATCAACATAGACAGGGAGCATCCTCTGCACCTAGAGGAGAGGAGGTTCTGCCATCACCATAGACAGGGGACATCCTCTACACCTAGAGGAGAGGAGGTTCTACCATCACCATAGACAGGGGGCATCCTCTACACCTAGAGGAGAGGTGGTTCTACCATCACCATAGACAGGGGGCATCCTCTACACCTAGAGGAGAGGAGGTTCTACCATCACCATAGACAGGGGGCATCCTCTACACCTAGAGGAGAGTAGGTTCTACCATCACCATAGACAGGGGACATCCTCTACACCTAGAGGAGAGGAGGTTCTACCATCACCATAGACAGGGGGCATCCTCTACACCTAGAGGAGAGGAGGTTCTACCATCACCATAGACAGGGGGCATCATCTACACCTAGAGGAGAGGAGGTTCTACCATCACCATAGACAGGGGGCATCCTCTACACCTAGAGTAGAGGAGGTTCTGCCATCACCATAGACAGGGGGCATCCTCTACACCTAGAGGAGAGGAGGTTCTACCATCACCATAGACAGGGGGCATCCTCTACACCTAGAGGAGGGGAGGTTCTACCATCACCATAGACAGGGGGCATCCTCTACACCTAGAGGAGGGGAGGTTCTACCATCACCATAGACATGGGGCATCATCTACACCTAGAGGAGAGGTGGTTCTACCATCACCGTAGACAGGAGGCATCCTCTACACCTAGAGGAGAGGAGGTTCTACCATCACCATAGACAGGAGGCATCCTCTACACCTAGAGGAGAGGAGGCTCTACCATCACTATAGACAGGGGGCATCCTCTACACCTAGAGGAGAGGAGGTTCTACCATCACCATAGACAGGGAGCATCCCCTACACCTAGAATAAAGGTGGTTCTACCTTCACCATAGACAGGGGGCATCCTCTACACCTAGAGGAGAGGAGGTTCTACCATCACCATAGACAGGGGCATCCTCTACACCTAGAGGAGAGGAGGTTCTACCATCACCATAGACAGGGGGCATCCTCTACACCTAGAGGAGAGGAGGTTCTACCATCACCATAGACAGGGGGCATCCTCTACACCTAGAGGAGAGGTGGTTCTACCATCACCATAGACAGGGGGCATCCTCTACACCTAGAGGAGAGGTGGTTCTACCATCACCATAGACAGGGGGCATCCTCTACACCTAGAGGAGAGAAGGTTCTACCATCACCATAGACAGGGGGCATCCTCTACACCTAGAGGAGAGGTGGTTCTACCATCACCATAGACAGGGGGCATCCTCTACACCTAGAGGAGAGGAGGTTCTACCATCACCATAGACAGGGGGCATCCTCTACACCTAGAGGACAGGAGGTTCTACCATCACCATAGACAGGGGGCATCCTCTACACCTAGAGGAGAGAAGGTTCTACCATCACCATAGACAGGGGGCATCCTCTACACCTAGAGGAGAGGTGGTTCTACCATCACCATAGACAGGGGGCATCCTCTACACCTAGAGGAGAGGTGGTTCTACCATCACCATAGACAGGGGGCATCCTCTACATCTAGAGGAGAGGTGGTTCTACCATCACCATAGACAAGGGGCATCCTCTACACCTAGAGGAGAGGAGGTTCTACCATCACCATAGACAGGGGGCATCCTCTACACCTAGAGGAGAGGAGGTTCTACCATCACCATAGACAGGGGGCATCCTCTACACCTAGAGGAGAGGTGGTTCTACCATCACCATAGACAGGGGGCATCCTCTACATCTAGAGGAGAGGTGGTTCTACCATCACCATAGACAGGGAGCATCCCCTACACCTAGAATAAAGGTGGTTCTACCTTCACCATAGACAGGGGGCATCCTCTACATCTAGAGGAGAGGAGGTTCTACCATCACCATAGACAGGGGGCATCCTCTACACCTAGAGGAGAGGAGGTTCTACCATCACCATAGACAGGGGGCATCCTCTACACCTAGAGGAGAGGAGGCTCTACCATCACCATAGACAGGGGGCATCCTCTACACCTAGAGGAGAGGAGGCTCTACCATCACCATAGACAGGGGGCATCCTCTACACCTAGAGGAGAGGAGGTTCTACCATCACCATAGACAGGGGGCATCCTTTACACCTAGAGGAGAGGAGGTTCTACCATCACCATAGACAGGGGGCATCCTCTACACCTAGAGGAGAGGAGATTCTACCATCACCATAGACAGGGGGCATCCTCTACACCTAGAGGAGAGGAGGTTCTACCATCACCATAGACAGGGGACATCCTCTACACCTAGAGGAGAGGAGGTTCTACCATCACCATAGACAGGGGGCATCCTCTACACCTAGAGGAGAGGAGGTTCTACCATCACCATAGACAGGGGGCATCCTCTACACCTAGAGGAGAGGTGGTTCTACCATCACCATAGACAGGGGGCATCCTCTACACCAAGAGGAGAGGAGGTTCTACCATCACCATAGACAGGGGTATCCTCTACACCTAGAATAAAGGTGGTTCTACCTTCACCATAGACAGGGGGCATCCTCTACACCTAGAGGAGAGGAGGTTCTACCATCACCATAGACAGGGGGCATCCTCTACGCCTAGAGGAGAGGAGGTTCTACCATCACCATAGACAGGGGGCATCCTCTACACCTAGAGGAGAGGAGGTTCTACCATCACCATAGACAGGGGGCATCCTCTACACCTAGAGGAGAGGAGGTTCTACCATCACCATAGACAGGGGGCATCCTCTACACCTAGAGGAGAGGAGGTTCTACCATCACCATAGACAGGGGGCATCCTCTACACCTAGAGGAGAGGAGGCTCTAAGATCACCATAGACAGGGGGCATCCTCTACACCTAGAGGAGAGGCAGTTCTATCATCTCCATAGACAGGGGGCATCCTCTACACCTAGAGGAGAGGAAGTTCTACCATCACCATAGACAGGGGGCATCCTCTACGCCTAGAGGAGAGGAGGTTCTACCATCACCATAGACAGGGGGCATCCTCTACACCTAGAGGAGAGGTGGTTCTATCATCACCATAGACAGGGGGCATCCTCTACACCTAGAGGAGAGGAGGTTCTACCATCACCATAGACAGGGGGCATCCTCTACACCTAGAGGAGATTAGGCTCTACCATCACCATAGACAGGGGGCATCCTCTACACCTAGAGGAGAGGAGGTTCTACCATCACCATAGACAGGGGGCATCCTCTACACCTAGAGGAGATTAGGCTCTACCATCACCATAGACAGGGGGCATCCTCTACACCTAGAAGAGAGGAGGTTCTACCATCACCATAGACAGGGGGCATCCTCTACACCTAGAGGAGAGGAGGTTCTACCATCACCATAGACAGGGGACAACCTATACACCTAGAAGAGAGGAGGGTCTACCATCACCATAGACAGGGGGCATCCTCTACACCTAGAGGAGATTAGGCTCTACCATCACCATAGACAGGGGACATCCTCTACACCTAGAAGAGAGGCGGTTCTACCATCACCATAGACAGGGGGCATCCTCTACACCTAGAGGAGAGGAAGTTCTACCATCACCATAGACAGGGGGCATCCTCCACACCTAGAGGAGAGGAGGTTCTACCATCACCATAGACAGGGGACATCCTCTACACCTAGAGGAGAGGCGATTCTACCATCACCATAGACAGGGGGCATCCTCTACACCTAGAGGAGAGGAGGTTCTACCATCACCATAGACAGGGGGCATACTCTACACCTAGAGGAGAGGAGGTTCTACCATCACCATAGACAGGGAGCATCCTTTACACCTAGAGGAGAGGAGGTTCTACCATCACCATAGACAGGGGGGATCCTCTACACCTAGTGGAGAGGTGGTTCTACCATCACCATAGACAGGGGGCATCCTCTACACCTAGAGGAGAGGAGACTCTGCCATCACCATAGACAGGGGGCATCCTCTACACCTAGAGGAGAGGAGGTTCTACCATCACCATAGACAGGGGACATCCTCTACACCTAGAGGAGAGGAGGTTCTACCATCACCATAGACAGGGGGCATCCTCTACACCTAGAGGAGAGGCGGTTGATGGACTTCTTTTACTTTTTCCTTCATATATACTTTCAGCCGGAGATCGGCAGTGTGGGGGGAGGTCCTCATCCATAGATCGGCAGTGTGGGGGTTCCTACCATGAGTGATCATCTCTGTCTTTTGCCTTTGCAGCTGCCATTGGCCTCCTGTACCCGTGCATTGACCATCACCTCGGGGAACCTCACAAATTTAAGAGAGAGTGGTCGAGCGTCATGCGCTGTGTGGCAGTGTTTGTGGGGATCAACCATGCCAGTGCCGTATCCTTCCTGTGCTGACAACTTCCTGGAGCCAGCGTCACTGCTAGTGAGGGTGTTAGTCCTCACTGCACTTCCAGCAATCTTTTCTTAAACCAGGAGGATCGCTGCTTCTTCTCAGTTTGGTGGTGTCTGTGGTCTTAAAGCATTGCACCATCTTTGATTGTGATCCAATATATTATCTGCAAGATTAGAGTGGACCACTGTGGTTGAAAAGGGTGGTCTTGTTCTTACTAGTTGGAGGAGCATCAGGTTGAGCATGCATCTATTTGCAGAGAATGGGAGTGATGGAGATCTAAGCGCTGTGCTAGGCAATTTTTGGCACTCCAATAGTATTAAATGGCCACAATCTATATGGAGGGTAGATGGAGACACGAGGGGAGGTCCCAATCTATATGGAGGGTAGATGGAGACATGAGGTGAGGACACAATCTATATGGAGGGTAGATGGAGACATGAGGTGAGGACACAATCTATATGGAGGGTAGATGGAGACACGAGGTGAGGGCACAATCTATATGGAGGGTAGATGGAGACACGAGGTGAGGTCACAATCTATATGGAGGGTAGATGGAGACACGAGGTGAGGACGCAATCTATATGGAGGGTAGATGGAGACAGGAGGTGAGGACACAATCTATATGGAGGGTAGATGGAGACAGGAGGTGAGGACACAATCTATATGGAGGGTAGATGGAGACAGGAGGTGAGGACACAATCTATATGGAGGGTAGATGGAGACAGGAGGTGAGGACACAATCTATATGGAGGGTAGATGGAGACACGAGGTGAGGACACAATCTATATGGAGGGGAGATGGAGACACGAGGTGAGGACACAATCTATATGGAGGGTAGATGGAGACACGAGGTGAGGACACAATCTATATGGAGGATAGATGGAGACATGAGGTGAGGACACAATCTATATGGAGGGTAGATGGAGACACAAGGTGAGGACACAATCTATATGGAGGGTAGATGGAGACAGGAGGTGAGGACACAATCTTTATGGAGGGTAGATGGAGACACGGGGTGAGGTCACAATCTATATGGAGGGTAGATAGAGAAATGAGGTGAGGTCACAATCTATATGGAGGGTAGATGGAGACACGAGGTGAGGACACAATCTATATGGAGGGTAGGTGGAGACACGAGGTGAGGACACAATCTATATGGGGGGTAGGTGGAGACATGAGGTGAGGACACAATCTATATGGAGGGTAGATGGAGACACGAGGTGAGGACACAATCTATATGGAGGGTAGATGGAGACACGAGGTGAGGACACAATCTATATGGAGGGTAGATGGAGACACGAGGTGAGGCCACAATCTATATGGAGGGTAGATGGAGACACGAGGTGAGGACACAATCTATATGGAGGGTAGATGGAGACACGAGGTGAAGACACAATCTATATGGAGGGTAGATGGAGACATGAGGTGAGGACACAATCTATATGGGGGGGTAGATGGAGACATGAAGTGAGGACACAATCTATATGGAGGGTAGGTGGAGGCACGAGGTGAGGACACACTCTATATGGGGGGTAGATGGAGATACGAGGTGAGGACACAATCTATATGGAGGGTAGATGGAGACACGAGGTGAGGTCACAATCTATATGGAGGGTAGATGGAGACACGAGGTGAGGTCACAATCTATATGGAGGGTAGATGGAGACACGAGGTGAGGTCACAATCTATATGGAGGGTAGATGGAGACACGAGGTGAGGACACAATCTATATGGAGGGTAGATGGAGACATGAGGTGAGGTCACACTCTATATGGAGGGTAGATGGAGACACGAGGTGAGGACACAATCTATATGGAGGGTAGATGGAGGCACGAGGTGAGGTCACACTCTATATGGGGGGTAGATGGAGATACGAGGTGAGGGCACAATCTATATGGAGGGTAGATGGAGACACGAGGTGAGGACACAATCTATATGGAGGGTAGATGGAGACAGAGGTGAGGACACAATCTATATGGAGGGTAGGTGGAGGCACGAGGTGAGGACACAATCTATATGGAGGGTAGATGGAGACACGAGGTGAGGTCACAATCTATATGGAGGGTAGATGGAGACACGAGGTGAGGTCACAATCTATATGGAGGGTAGATGGAGACACGAGGTGAGGTCACAATCTATATGGAGGGTAGATGGAGACATGAGGTGAGGACACAATCTATATGGGGGGGTAGATGGAGACATGAAGTGAGGACACAATCTATATGGAGGGTAGGTGGAGGCACGAGGTGAGGACACACTCTATATGGGGGGTAGATGGAGATACGAGGTGAGGACACAATCTATATGGAGGGTAGATGGAGACACGAGGTGAGGTCACAATCTATATGGAGGGTAGATGGAGACACGAGGTGAGGTCACAATCTATATGGAGGGTAGATGGAGACACGAGGTGAGGTCACAATCTATATGGAGGGTAGATGGAGACACGAGGTGAGGTCACAATCTATATGGAGGGTAGATGGAGACATGAGGTGAGGACACAATCTATATGGGGGTTAGGTGGAGACATGAGGTGAAGTCACAATCTATATGGGGGGGTAGATGGAGACATGAAGTGAGGACACAATCTATATGGAGGGTAGGTGGAGGCACGAGGTGAGGACACACTCTATATGGGGGGTAGATGGAGATACGAGGTGAGGACACAATCTATATGGAGGGTAGATGGAGACACGAGGTGAGGTCCCAATCTATATGGAGGGTAGATGGAGACACGAGGTGAGGACACAATCTATATGGAGGGTAGATGGAGACACGAGGTGAGGTCACAATCTATATGGAGGGTAGATGGAGACACGAGGTGAGGTCACAATCTATATGGAGGGTAGATGGAGACACGAGGTGAGGACACAATCTATATGGAGGGTAGATGGAGACATGAGGTGAGGTCACACTCTATATGGAGGGTAGATGGAGGCACGAGGTGAGGTCACAATCTATATGGAGGTAGATGGAGATACGAGGTGAGGACACAATCTATATGGAGGGTAGATGGAGACACGAGGTGAGGACACAATCTATATGGAGGGTAGATGGAGACATGAGGTGAGGTCACAATCTATATGGAGGGTAGATGGAGACACGAGGTGAAGACACAATCTATATGGAGGGTAGATGGAGACACGGGGTGAGGTCACAATCTATATGGAGGGTAGATGGAGAAATGAGGTGAGGTCACAATCTATATGGAGGGTAGATGGAGACACGAGGTGAGGACACAATCTATATGGAGGGTAGGTGGAGACACGAGGTGAGGACACAATCTATATGGAGGGTAGATGGAGACACGAGGTGAGGACACAATCTATATGGGGGGTAGGTGGAGACATGAGGTGAGGACACAATCTATATGGAGGGTAGATGGAGACACGAGGTGAGGACACAATCTATATGGAGGGTAGATGGAGACACGAGGTGAGGACACAATCTATATGGAGGGTAGATGGAGGCACGAGGTGAGGCCACAATCTATATGGAGGGTAGATGGAGACACGAGGTGAGGACACAATCTATATGGAGGGTAGATGGAGACACGGGGTGAGGTCACAATCTATTTGGAGGGTAGATGGAGACATGAGGTGAGGTCACAATCTATATGGAGGGTAGGTGGTGGCACGAGGTGAGGACACAATCTATATGAATCTATATGGAGGGTAGATGGAGACACGAGGTGAGGACACAATCTATATGGAGGGTAGATGGAGACACGAGGTGAGGACACAATCTATATGGAGGGTAGATGGAGACAGGAGGTGAGGACACAATCTATATGGAGGGTAGATGGAGACAGGAGGTGAGGACACAATCTATATGGAGGGTAGATGGAGACACGAGGTGAGGCCACAATCTATATGGAGGGTAGATGGAGACACAAGGTGAGGCCACAATCTATATGGAGGGTTGATGGAGACACGAGGTGAGGACACAATCTATATGGGGGGGTAGATGGAGACACGGGGTGAGGACACAATCTATATGGAGGGGTGATGGAGACACGAGGTGAGGTCACAATCTATATGGAGGGTAGATGGAGACACGAGGTGAGGTCACAATCTATATGGAGGGTAGATGGAGACACGAGGTGAGGTAACAATCTATATGGAGGGTAGATGGAGACACGAGGTGAGGACACAATCTATATGGGGGGTAGATGGAGACACGAGGTGAGGACACAATCTATATGGAGGGTAGATGGAGACACGAGGTGAGGGCACAATCTATATGGAGGGTAGATGGAGACACGAGGTGAGGTCACAATCTATATGGAGGGTAGATGGAGACACGAGGTGAGGTCACTATCTATATGGAGGGTAGATGGAGACACGAGGTGAGGACACAATCTATATGGAGGGTAGATGGAGACACGAGGTGAGGTCACTATCTATATGGAGGGTAGATGGAGACACGAGGTGAGGGCACAATCTATATGGAGGGTAGATGGAGACACGAGGTGAGGTCACTATCTATATGGAGGGTAGATGGAGACACGAGGTGAGGTCACAATCTATATGGAGGGTAGATGGAGACACGAGGTGAGGTCACAATCTATATGGAGGGTAGATGGAGACATGAGGTGAGGACACAATCTATATGGAGGGTAGATGGAGACATGAGGTGAGGGCACAATCTATATGGAGGGTAGATGGAGACACGAGGTGAGGGCACAATCTATATGGAGGGTAGATGGAGACACGAGGTGAGGTCACTATCTACATGGAGGGTAGATGGAGACACGAGGTGAGGGCACAATCTATATGGAGGGTAGATGGAGACACGAGGTGAGGTCACTATCTATATGGAGGGTAGATGGAGACACGAGGTGAGGTCACAATCTATATGGAGGGTAGATGGAGACACGAGGTGAGGTCACAATCTATATGGAGGGTAGATGGAGACATGAGGTGAGGACACAATCTATATGGAGGGTAGATGGAGACATGAGGTGAGGGCACAATCTATATGGAGGGTAGATGGAGACATGAGGTGAGGTCACAATCTATATGGAGGGTAGATGGAGACATGAGGTGAGGTCACAATCTATATGGAGGGTAGATGGAGACACGAGGTGAGGACACAATCTATATGGAGGGTAGATGGAGACACGAGGTCAGGACACAATCTATATGGAGGGTAGATGGAGACACGAGGTCAGGACACACTCTATATGGAGGGTAGATGGAGACACGAGGTGAGGACACAATCTATATGGAGGGTAGATGGAGACATGAGGTGAGGTCACAATCTATATGGAGGGTAGATGGAGACACGAGGTGAGGACACAATCTATATGGAGGGTAGATGGAGACACGAGGTGAGGACACAATCTATATGGAGGGTAGATGGAGACACGAGGGGAGGTCACAATCTATATGGAGGGTAGATGGAGACACGGGGTGAGGTCACAATCTATATGGAGGGTAGATGGAGACACGGGGTGAGGACGCAATCTATATGGAGGGTAGATGGAGACATGAGGTGAGGTCACAATCTATATGGAGGGTAGATGGAGACACGAGGTGAGGACACAATCTATATGGAGGGTAGATGGAGACACGGGGTGAGGACGCAATCTATATGGAGGGTAGATGGAGACATGAGGTGAGGACGCAATCTATATGGAGGGTAGATGGAGACACGAGGTGAGGTCACAATCTATATGGAGGGTAGATGGAGACATGAGGTGAGGACACAATCTATATGGAGGGTAGATGGAGACATGAGGTGAGGGCACAATCTATATGGAGGGTAGATGGAGACATGAGGTGAGGTCACAATCTATATGGAGGGTAGATGGAGACATGAGGTGAGGTCACAATCTATATGGAGGGTAGATGGAGACACGAGGTCAGGACACAATCTATATGGAGGGTAGATGGAGACACGAGGTCAGGACACACTCTATATGGAGGGTAGATGGAGACACGAGGTGAGGACACAATCTATATGGAGGGTAGATGGAGACATGAGGTGAGGTCACAATCTATATGGAGGGTAGATGGAGACACGAGGTGAGGACACAATCTATATGGAGGGTAGATGGAGACACGAGGTGAGGACACAATCTATATGGAGGGTAGATGGAGACACGAGGGGAGGTCACAATCTATATGGAGGGTAGATGGAGACACGGGGTGAGGTCACAATCTATATGGAGGGTAGATGGAGACACGGGGTGAGGACGCAATCTATATGGAGGGTAGATGGAGACATGAGGTGAGGTCACAATCTATATGGAGGGTAGATAGAGACACGAGGTGAGGACACAATCTTTATGGAGGGTAGATGGAGACACGAGGTGAGGACGCAATCTATATGGAGGGTAGATGGAGACACGAGGTGAGGACACAATCTATATGGAGGGTAGATGGAGACACGAGGTGAGGACACAATCTATATGGAGGGTAGATAGAGACACGAGGTGAGGACACAATCTATATGGAGGGTAGATGGAGACACGAGGTGAGGACACAATCTATATGGAGGGTAGATGGAGACACGAGGTGAGGCCACAATCTATATGGAGGGTAGATGGAGACACGAGGTGAGGACACAATCTATATGGAGGGTAGATGGAGACACGAGGTAAGGACACAATCTATATGGAGGGTAGATAGAGACACGAGGTGAGGACACAATCTATATGGAGGGTAGATGGAGACATGAGGTGAGGACACAATCTATATGGAGGGTAGATGGAGACACGAGGTGAGGTCACAATCTATATGGAGGGTAGATGGAGACACGAGGTGAGGGCACAATCTATATGGAGGGTAGGTGGAGACACGAGGTGAGGACACAATCTATATGGAGGGTAGATGGAGACACGAGGTGAGGGCACAATCTATATGGGGGGTAGATGGAGACACGAGGTGAGGACACAATCTATATGGGGGGTAGATGGAGACACGAGGTGAGGTCACAATCTATATGGAGGGTAGATGGAGACACGAGGTGAGGACACAATCTATATGGAGGGTAGATGGAGACACGAGGTGAGGTCACAATCTATATGGAGGGTAGATGGAGACACGAGGTGAGGTCACAATCTATATGGAGGGTAGATGGAGACACGAGGTGAGGACACAATCTATATGGAGGGTAGATGGAGACACGAGGTGAGGACACAATCTATATGGAGGGTAGATGGAGACACGAGGTGAGGACACAATCTATATGGAGGGTAGATGGAGACACGAGGTGAGGACACAATCTATATGGAGGGTAGATGGAGACATGAGGTGAGGACGCAATCAATATGGAGGGTAGATGGAGACATGAGGTGAGGACACAATCTATATGGAGGGTAGATGGAGACACGAGGTGAGGACACAATCTATATGGAGGGTAGATGGAGACACGGGGTGAGGACACAATCTATATGTAGGGTAGATGGAGACACGAGGTGAAGACACAATCTATATGGGTGGGTTTTATCTAGGTGAGGTTATATTTGTTATGTTTGAAGGCTTAGAAGTTGTGGGACAGTCTTGCACTTTTTGGTAGAGATTTTTTCAAATTCTTGTGACTTCTCCTTGACTCCTCTATCAGAAGGTGGACTTCGCCAACAACATGCAGCTATCCCTCACCCTGGCTGCTTTGTCAATTGGTCTGTGGTGGACATTTGACCGGTCTCGGAGTGGTCTTGGCCTAGGTATAGCCATTGCCTTCTTTGCCACTCTGGTCTCTCAGCTGCTGGTGTATAACGGCGTGTACCAGTAAGTGCCAAATTTTATTATAAAGAGATGGACCAAATGTCACGGCAGGGATTTTTAATTTAGAAGAGTACAAAACTGCTATTAGCAGACAAAGATACCCATATCCGGACAAGAAAATATATTAATGACACGTGATAAAACTTAACGTTTATTAGTCTCAGAGTTAAGAGAGTATATTATTTAGTAGCATTGCTACCAAGTGCTCAAAAGGAAGATGTGTTAAAAACACAGTAGGGTATGCTCATTGGGTCATAAGTAGGGCGTTCAAGAGTTGCGCATCAATCTCTCATGAACGACAGATAAAGCACGAACAGTGACCTGGGCACCAGCGCTGCAGTGTTCAAGGGACAGATGTCCCTGTTATATTGGCAGTATATTTATATCTCTATAAGAGCTCCCACTGAGGTATAGTAGTAAGTATGTATCTGCTACTAGACACTATAGTACTATATGTTTGTACCAACAGAGTATCTTAGAGAGGTGTTAGATTGCAAAGTATAACTATAATGATTATTAGTACTCTAAGGGTAGATATTGTTTGGTCATATGTTCAGACCTGAGCTCTGTGCTGTAGGGAGACAATACTGGTTTGGTGTCTTTATAGAAAACACTGTCCCTGATAGGTCACTATTCGTGGTTAATACAGTGGAAACTAACTCAGAGCCTAACCTAGCTGCTGATTAAAAAGATTGCACTTTAGCCCCCCGACATGTTTCGCCAGCAGGCTGGCTTCATCAGGGGTAGGGCTAATAGCAGTTTTGTACTCTACCAGTAAGTGCCAGCACCTTTGTGCTGTCTTTGCTTGTCTTCATTCCTTCATTTCTCTGTTGTCCTACTACTGCTGCCATCTTGTCTCTTCAGGTATACGTCCCCAGACTTCCTGTACGTGCGCTCCTGGCTACCATGTATATTTTTTGCTGGTGGGATCACTATGGGGAACATTGGACGTCAACTGGAGATGGTGGGTGCTATCCTAAAGAGTGAATCAGAACTGGGAGAGAATGGACAGGCATTGTAGGATGAAGGGATGGGATATAGGGACGGGTGCTGTCCTGGGGGAACGAGGGACAGGCAATGTCCTGGGGGGTTAAAGACTGGCGCTGTCCTGTGAGATGGGGGAAGTGGGGACAGGGTCTGTCCTGTGAGATGGGGGATGTGGGGACAGGCGCTGTCCTGTGAGATGGGGCATGTGGGGACAGGCGCTGTCCTGTGAGATGGGGGCTGTGGGGACAGGCACTGTCCTGTGAGATGGGGGATGTGGGGACAGGCGCTGTCCTGTTAGATGGGGGATGTGGGGACAGGCGCTGTCCTGTGAGATGGGGGATGTGGGGACAGGCGCTGTCCTGTGAGATGGGGGATGTGGGGACAGGCGCTGTCCTGTGACATGGGGGATGTGGGGACAGGCGCTGTCCTGTGACATGGGGGATGTGGGGACAGGCGCTGTCCTGTGACATGGGGGATGTGGGGACAGGCGCTGTCCTGTGACATGGGGGATGTGGGGACAGGCGCTGTCCTGTGAGATGGGGGAAGTGGGGACAGGCGTTGTCCTGGGAGATGGGGGAAGTGGGGACAGGCGCTGTCCCGTGACATGGGGGATGTGGGGACAGGCGCTGTCCTGTGACATGGGGGATGTGGGGACAGGCGCTGTCCTGTGAGATGGGGGAAGTGGGGACAGGCGTTGTCCTGGGAGATGGGGGAAGTGGGGACAGGCGCTGTCCCGTGACATGGGGGATGTGGGGACAGGCGCTGTCCTGTGACATGGGGGATGTGGGGACAGGCGCTGTCTCGTGACATGGGGGAAGTGGGGACAGGAGCTGTCCTGTGACATGGGGGATGGGGGGACAGGCGCTGTCCTGTGACATGGGGGATGGGGGGACAGGCGCTGTCCTGTGACATGGGGGATGGGGGGACAGGCGCTGTCCTGTGACATGGGGGATGTGGGGACAGCCGCTGTCCCGTGACATGGGGGATGTGGGGACAGGTGCTGTCCCGTGGCATGGGGGATGTGGGGACAGGTGCTGTCCCGTGACATGGGGGATGGTTGTCCCTGTGTCTTGTCTATCTCTTACCCTTTGTTACTTGCTGTTTTAGTATGAGAGGAGGTTGCTGATTGAGAAGTCTCACCGGGACTGAGGATATGTGAGCGCCACCACCAGGAGACTGTCAGTTACTGCAATCTGTGATTGCCAGCTCTGCAGGGTTCACCCCTTGTATTGAGGATGCTGCTGGACATTACAAGGATGGGGACCCCTGGACGATGTGCATGTCACCCCTGCCCACACCATGGAGGGGCGCTGTGCGGCGAGATGTGCTGCGAGTGCGGAGATGTCCCCTCTATTTAACATGTCACCACCTGCTGGAGCCCCAGCTCTGCTACATCCACAGAAGATCAACTACTCCACCCATCATCAGCTGATAAAAGAGAACAATGGCTGATATAAGACTGACGTGGGGGAACAGGATGATCCCATATAAGAAAAGTATTCGAAATGCTGAATCCTTGTGCATTTATATTAAAACCCACAATCTGTAAAACTATAAAAAGTGATAATAATCTCCAGTCCTTTCCTTCCTCACTGTCAGGTTACACGCACAGGCGAGGAGTCAGCGCCCCTCACCCCTCCCCTCTCTATGGAAACACCAGCAGCCGGATTTCGCTTCAATCAGAAATACGGTTAATGAAATGGAAGACAGTAATTTCAAACAAAGGTGCCATAAAAACATTGTAATGCGGCCAGAAAATCCCAAATGTGCATGTAGACTCATTGGGGCTAATTTACTAAGGGTCCTGCGGCCGCATTTTTCGTTGGGTTTCCCGACTTTTCGGGGATCGCACCAGGGATTGTGTCGCTATCGGCCCGGCTTTCACGCGGCACAAATCGGGGGGCGACCTGTTGGATGATCTGACGGATTCGGACTAAGCGCAGGATTTAACATTTAGATTTCCGTGGCAAGCCAAGCACTTACATGCACCGGGAAGAAGGAGGTGAACTCCTGCAGACATGAGCAGGGAAGCGACACATGCACGTCTCTCTCTCTGATCCGTCTCTCTCTCTCTCTGATCCGTCTCTCTCTCTCTCTGATCCGTCTCTCTCTCTCTCTGATCCGTCTCTCTCTCCCTGATCCGTCTCTCTCTCCCTGATCCGTCTCTCTCTCTCCCTGATCCGTCTCTCTCTCTCCCTGATCCGTCTCTCTCTCTCCCTGATCCGTCTCTCTCTCTCTCTGATCCGTCTCTCTCTCTCTGATCCGTCTCTCTCTCCCTGATCCGTCTCTCTCTCCCTGATCCGTCTCTCTCTCCCTGATCCGTCTCTCTCTCTCCCTGATCCGTCTCTCTCTCTCCCTGATCCGTCTCTCTCTCTCCCTGATCCGTCTCTCTCTCTCCCTGATCCGTCTCTCTCTCTCTCTCTCTCATCCGTCTCTTGCTCTCTCTCTCTCTGATCCGTCTCTCGCTCTCTCTCTCTCTCTGATCCGTCTCTCGCTCTCTCTCTCTCTCTGATCCGTCTCTCGCTCTCTCTCTGGTCTCTCTCTTTCTGTCTCTCTCTGGTCTCTCTCTCATCCGGCTCTCTCTCTCTCTCATCCGTCTCTCTCTCTCTCATCCGTCTCTCGCTCTCTCTCATCAGTCTCTCTCTCTGGTCTCTCTCTCTCTGATCCGTCTCTCTTTCTGTCTCTCTCTCTCTGATCCGTCTCTCTTTCTGTCTCTCTCTGATCCGTCTCTCTTTCTGTCTCTCTGGTCTCTCTCTATCTCTTTCTCATCCGTCTCTCTCGCTCATCCGTCTCTCGCTCTGGTCTCTCTCTCTGATCCGTCTCTCTTTCTGTTTCTCTCTAGTCTCTCTCTCTCTGATCCGTCTCTCTTTCTGTCTCTCTCTGGTCTCTCTCTATCTCTCTCTCATCCGTCTCTCTCGCTCATCCGTCTCTCTCTCTGGTCTCTCTCTCTGATCCGTCTCTCTTTCTGTCTCTCTCTGGTCTCTCTCTCTCTGATCTGTCTCTCTCTGGTCTCTGTCTCTGATCCGTCTCTCTTTCTGTTTCTCTCTGGTCTCTCTCTCTCTGATCCGTCTCTCTTTCTGTCTCTCTCTGGTCTCTCTCTCTGATTCGTCTCTCTTTCTGTCTCTCTCTGGTCTCTCTCTCTCTATCTGATCCATCTCTCTCTCTCTCTCTGATCTGTCTCTCTCTGGTCTCTCTCTATCTCTCTCTCATCCGTCTCTCGCTCATCCGTCTCTCGCTCATCCGTCTCTCTCTCTGGTCTCTCTCTCTGATCCGTCTCTTTCTGTCTCTCTCTGGTCTCTCTCTCTCTCTCTCTGATCCGTCTCTCTTTCTGTCTCTCTCTGGTCTCTCTCTTTGGTCTCTCTCTGGTCTCTGTCTTTCTTTCTGTTTCTCTCTGGTCTCTCTCTCTCTGATCCGTCTCTCTTTCTCTCTCTGATCCGTCTATCTTTCTGTCTCTCTCTGGTCTCTCTCTATCTCTCTCTCATCCGTCTCTCGCTCATCCGTCTCTCGCTCATCCGTCTCTCGCTCATCCGTCTCTTTCTCTGGTCTCTCTCTCTGATCCGTCTCTCTTTCTGTCTCTCTCTGGTCTCTCTCTCTCTGATCCGTCTCTCTTTCTGTCTCTCTCTGGTCTCTCTCTCTGATCCGTCTCTCTTTCTGTCTCTCTCTGGTCTCTCTCTCTCTGATCCGTCTCTCTTTCTGTCTCTCTCTGGTCTCTCTCTCTCTCTCTGATCCGTCTCTCTTTCTGTCTCTCTCTGGTCTCTCTCTATCTCCCTCTCTTCCATCTCTCTCACTCATCCGTCTCTCGCTCATTCGTCTCTCTCTGTGGTCTCTCTCTCTGATCCGTCTCTCTTTCTGTCTCTCTGGTCTCTCTCTCTCTGATCTGTCTCTCTTTCTGTCTCTCTCTGGTCTCTGTCTCTGATCCGTCTCTCTTTCTGTTTCTCTCTGGTCTCTCTCTCTCTGATCCGTCTCTCTTTCTGTTTCTCTCTGGTCTCTCTCTCTCTGATCCGTCTCTCTTTCTGTCTCTCTCTGGTCTCTCTCTCTGATTCGTCTCTCTTTCTGTCTCTCTCTGGTCTCCCTCTCTCTCTCTCTCTCTCTGATCCGTCTCTCTCTCTCTCTGTCTCTCTGATCCGTCTCTCTCTCTCTCTCTCTCTCTGATCCGTCTCTCTCTCTCTCTCTCTCTCTGATCCGTCTCTCTCTCTCTCTCTCTCTGATCCGTCTCTCTCTCTCTCTCTCTCTGATCCGTCTCTCTCTCTCTCTCTCTCTGATCCGTCTCTCTCTCTCTCTCTCTCTGATCCGTCTCTCTCTCTCTCTCTCTCTCTCTCTCTCTCTGATCCGTCTCTCTCTCTCTCTCTCTGATCCGTCTCTCTCTCTCTCTCTCTCTCTCTCTCTCTCTGATCTGTCTCTATCTGGTCTCTCTCTATCTCTCTCTCATTTGTCTCTCTCGCTCATCCGTCTCTCGCTCATCCGTCTCTCGCTCACCCGTCTCTCGCTCACCCGTCTCTCGCTCATCCGTCTCTCTCTCTGGTCTCTCTCTCTGGTCCGTCTCTCTCTGGTCTCTCTCTCTCTCTCTCTGATCCGTCTCTCTTTCTGTCTCTCTCTGGTCTCTCTCTTTGGTCTCTCTCTGGTCTCTGTCTCTGATCCGTCTCTCTTTCTATTTCTCTCTGGTCTCTGTCTCTGATCCGTCTCTCTTTCTGTTTCTCTCTGGTCTCTCTCTCTCTGATCCGTCTCTCTTTCTCTCTCTGATCCGTCTCTCTCTGGTCTCTCTCTATCTCTCTCTCATCCGTCTCTCTCGCTCATCCGTCTCTCGCTCATCCGTCTCTCTCTCTGGTCTCTCTCTCTGATCCGTCTCTCTTTCTGTCTCTCTCTGGTCTCTCTTTCTCTGATCCGTCTCTCTTTCTGTCTCTCTCTGGTCTCTCTCTCTCTCTCTCTCTGATCCGTCTCTCTCTCTCTCTCTGATCCGTCTCTCTTTCTGTCTCTCTCTGGTCTCTGTCTCTGGGCTTCAAGGTGTGTGTCTGTTCCCCAGGGCGCGCGGTGATTGATGACGGGCGGGGAGCGCGTGTCCTGTGCCCGGGCGTTGGGCCTTGGCTGGAGGGAAATCAATATTTCACCATTACAGTCCATGAGCGGAGGGTTCAGGCGCCATCTGTCCTCCCGCTTCTCCGCACGGAGCGAACATTAAAGGCGACACTTGTCGTCCCCGAGTAATCAATATCCCGCGCTTCACACATCATGGACGCGCCAGACGCTGTGATTCATCTTGTCATTCCATTAAACAAAACTACAGATAGAAGACCTTCCCCCTGACTGCCAGCGGCCTCTGCTGCTGCTCAGCCTCGCAAAGATTACACCCCTCCCATGCCGGTACCAGCCTCCGCTACCATCCTCCCCTGCCAGAACCAACCTCCCTTCCTGTGCCGGCCTCCCATCCTCTGCCATTTCCAGCCTCCTCTCCCATGCTGGTACCAGCTTCCCCTCCACAACCAGCCTCTCCTCCCCTGCCAGGACCAGCCTCCGCTACTATCCTCCCCTGCCAGGACCAGCCTGCCCTCTGCTGCCATTACCAGTCTCCCGTGTTGGTACCACCATCCCATGCCAGCCTCCCCTCCGCTACTAACCTCCCCTCCTATGCCACTACCAGCCTCCCCTCCCGTGCCGCTACCAGCCTCCCCTCCCAGCCTGCCATCTGCTGCCAGTACCAGCTGTCCCTCCACTGCCAGGACCAGCCTCCCCTCTGCTGCCATTACCAGCCTCCCTTCCCATGTCATTACTGACCTCCACAACCAGCCTCCCCACCGCTCCCATTACCAGCCTCCCCTCCTGTGCCTATACCAGCCTCCCCTCGCCTGCCAGGACCTCCCTTCCCTGCCAGGCTCCCCATTGTTGCCATTACCAGCCTCCCCTCCTGTGCTGCTACCAGCCTCCCATCCTGTGCTGCTACCAGCCTCCCCTCCCATGTCAGTACCAGCCTCCCCTCCGCTACCTGCTTCTCCTGCCAGGACTAGCCTCCCCTCTGCTACCAGCCTACAGTTTAGGTATATAGTTATATGTGAGGTATATACGGTGCAGGTATATAAATATATATGTGAGGTTTATTCTGTGCAGGTATATACGGTGCAGGTATATAGGTATATCTGGGGTATATTCGGCGCAGGTATATAGATATATGTGGGGTATATACGGTGCGGGTATACAGATATGTGAGGTATATACAGTGCAGGTATATAGATCTATGTGGGATAGATTCGGTGCAGGTATATAGATATATGTGAGGTATATTTGGTGCAGGTATATAGATATATGTGGTGTATATTCGGTGCAGGTATATAGATATATGTGGGGTATATTCGGTGCAGGTATATAGATATATGTGAGGTATATTCGGTGCAGGTATATAGATATATGTGGGGTATATTCGGTGCAGGTATATAGATATATGTGAGGTATTTACGGTTCATTTATATAGATATATGTGGGGTATATTCGGTGCAGGTATATAGATATATGTGAGGTATTTACGGTGCATTCATATAGATATATGTGGGGTATATTCGGTGCAGGTATATAGATATATGTGGGAAATCTATTGACACAAGTATAAGCCTAGGGTGGAAAATGCATTGGTCACAGCCTCCAGCCAGTATATAGTCATCCCAACCATGCCCCCAGTATAGAAGCCAGTGCCTGCCCCCCAGTATAAAACAGCAAGTGCCTGCCCCCGGTATTTAGCAGCCAGTGCCTGCCCCCCAGTATATAGTAGCTAGTGCCTGCCCCCCAAGGTATATAGCAGCCAGTGCCTGCCCCCCAGGTATATAGCAGCCAGTGCCTGCACCCCCGGTATATAGCAGCCAGTGCCTGCACCCCCGGTATATAGCAGCCAGTGCCTGCACCCCCGGTATATAGCAGCCAGTGCCTGCACCCCCGGTATATAGCAGCCAGTGCCTGCACCCCCGGTATATAGCAGCCAGTGCCTGCACCCCCGGTATATAGCAGCCAGTGCCTGCACCCCCGGTATATAGCAGCCAGTGCCTGCACCCCCGGTATATAGCAGCCAGTGCCTGCACCCCCGGTATATAGCAGCCAGTGCCTGCACCCCCGGTATATAGCAGCCAGTGCCTGCACCCCCGGTATATAGCAGCCAGTGCCTGCATCCCCGGTATATAGCAGCCAGTGACAGCCTCCCAGATATATAGTAGCCAGTGCCTGCCCCCCTGGTATATAGCAGCCAGTGCCTGCCTTCCCGGTTTATAGCAGCCAGTGCCTGCCCCCCCCTCCCCCACCCCCCCCCGGTATATAGCAGCCAGTGCCTGCCCCCACAGTATATAGCAGCCAATACTGGCCCCACCAGTATAGATATATGTGAGGTATATTTGGTGCAGGTATATGTCTATATGGGGGTATATACAGTGCTGGTTTATAGATATGTGAGGTGTATTCGGTGCAGGTGTATATCTGTATGTAGGGTATATTTGGTGCAGGTATATAGATATATATATGGGGTATATTCGGTGCAGGTATGTAGATATATGTGGGGTGTATTTGGTGCAGGTATATATCTATATGTGGGGTATATTCAATGCAGGTATATTGATATGTGAGGTATATTTGGTGCAGGTATATAGATATATATATGGGGTATATTCGGTGCAGGTATGTAGATATATGTGGGCTATATATAGTGCAGGTATATAGATAAATGTGGCCGGGGTATATTCGGTGCAGGTATGTATTTGCTATATACTTATTGCAGAGGATCTAGTAGCCATCAGTAACTTAGATTTCTATCTTATGATCGTTAATGTGGGGAGATGAATCTTTTATCCCCTCAGGATCAGTCATTATTCGGACGTGTTTTTCCTACAATTTTTTGTGTAGGGGGGGCACAGTTTAAGTCTAAGGCCTCATCGCAGCCCGGCCATTAAGAAATTGTATCCGAAAAATTAGGTTACATCTTTTGCCTTTGGGCGAGTCTGTGGTCATGAAGGAAGGTCCGGCTAGAGGACACAGTCCACGGAGTAGACCCTTGCTTCTCCTCGCACCTTCAGTACTTGAAGTTTATGAAGGGCAATGCATGAAGCTTAGACGCCCCAAATAAAGGAGGGGAATACAGAATGTAGGAATTGTACATACAGAACCTCAACCTCCTCATCTCCCCAAAATGTGAATCATGGCAGGATACCCGGTGCGGGGGCTTCATTAGGTTCACAATGTAATGGAGGCTGCAGACACCAGAGGAACCTGTGGTGAGTGAGTTCAGGTGTGTAGGGGATGAAAGAGTCTCATGTTATTATCCTGTATGTTGATGTACGGGAATGTTCCCACACACCCAGTGATGATACCAGCTGTGACATCACGTAGAGGAGGGGAACATGGTGAAAAGTCCTGGATTAGGGAGATTATATGGAACAGGGAGCGGCTGTCATCTCCCAGTCACTCCCCAGACTGCAGCTGCCACAAGGCGCCATCACGCCAGTGCAGGGACGGAGCGGCCTGTCCACACCATCACTTCTGCAGGGTCCTTGATGTGCTACCCAGCAGTCAAGAGGTTAACCGGCCCTTCATAGGACGTAATGCAGAGGGCACATACGTCACAGATACTGTGTAGAGTGTGCGGCGCCTCTAAGTGTGCTGTATGTGGGGCGACATGAGGTAAATGTTGTGCTGTGTACATTGTGCTATGCGCTGAGCCCCGTGCCGTGTACATTGTGCTGTGCGCTGTGCCCCGTGCCGTGTACATTGTGCTATACGCTGAGCCCCGTGCCGTGTACATTGTGCTATGCGCTGAGCCCCGTGCCGTGTACATTGTGCTATACGCTGAGCCCCGTGCCGTGTACATTGTGCTATACGCTGAGCCCCGTGCTGTGTACATTGTGGTATACGCTGAGCCCCGTGCCGTGTACATTGTGCTATGCGCTGAGCCCCGTGCCGTGTACATTGTGCTATGCGCTGAGCCCCATGCCGTGTACATTGTGCTATGCGCTGAGCCCCGTGCCGTGTACATTGTGCTATGCGCTGAGCCCCGTGCTGTGTACATTGTGCTATGCGCTGAGCCCCGTGCTGTGTACATTGTGCTATGCGCTGAGCCCCGTGCCGTGTACATTGTGCTATGCGCTGAGCCCCGTGCTGTGTACATTGTGCTATGCGCTGAGCCCCGTGCCGTGTACATTGTGCTATGCGCTGAGCCCCGTGCTGTGTACATTGTGCTATGCGCTGAGCCCCGTGCCGTGTACATTGTGCTATGCGCTGAGCCCCGTGCCGTGTACATTGTGCTATACGCTGAGCCCCGTGCCGTGTACATTGTGCTATACGCTGAGCCCCGTGCCGTGTACATTGTGCTATGCGCTGAGCCCCGTGCCGTGTACATTGTGCTATGCGCTGAGCCCCGTGCCGTGTACATTGTGCTATGCGCTGAGCCCCGTGCCGTGTACATTGTGCTATGCGCTGAGCCCCGTGCCGTGTATATTGTACTGTGCGCTGAGCCCCGTGCCGTGTACATTGTGCTATGCGCTTAGCCCCGTGCCGTGTACATTGTGCTATGCGCTGAGCCCCGTGCCGTGTACATTGTGCTATGCGCTGAGCCCCGTGCCGTGTACATTGTGCTGTGCGCTGAGCCCCGTGCCGTGTACATTGTGCTATATGCTGAGCCCCCTGCCGTGTACATTGTGCTGGGAGCCCCGTGCCGTGTATATTGTACTGTGGGCTGAGCCCCCTGCCGAGTACATTGTGCTATGCGCTGTGCCCCGTGCCGTGTACATTGTGCTGTGCGCTGAGCCCCGTGCCGTGTACATTGTGCTGTGCGCTGAGCCCCGTGCCGTGTACATTGTGCTGTGCGCTGTGCCCCGTGCCGTGTACATTGTGCTATATGCTGAGCCCCCTGCCGTGTACATTGTGCTGGGAGCCCCGTGCCGTGTACATTGTGCTGGGAGCCCCGTGCCGTGTACATTGTGCTGGGAGCCCCGTGCCGTGTACATTGTGCTGGGAGCCCCGTGCCGTGTATATTGCACTGTGGGCTGAGCCCCCTGCCGAGTACATTGTGCTATGCGCTGTGCCCCGTGCTGTGTACATTGTGCTGTGCGCTGTGCCCCGTGCCGTGTACATTGTGCTATATGCTGAGCCCCCTGCCGTGTACATTGTGCTATATGCTGAGCCCCCTGCCGTGTACATTGTGCTGGGAGCTCCGTGCCGTGTATATTGTACTGTGGGCTGAGCCCCCTGCCGTGTACATTGTGCTATGCGCTGAGCCCCGTGCCGTGTATATTGTGTTGTGTGCGGAGCCCCGTGCCGTGTACATTGTGCTGTGCGCTGAGCCCTGCGCTGTGGACATTGTGTTGTGTGCGGTGCCCGGCGCTGTGGACATTGGGCTGTGTGCGCAGCCCCTCACCGTGTACATTGTGCTATGCGCTGAGCCCGTGCCGTGTACATTGTGCTATGCGCTGAGCCCCGTGCCGTGTACATTGTGCTGTGCGCGGAGCCCAGCGCTGTGGACATTGTGCAGTGTGAGGAGCCCCATGCTGTGTACATTGTGCTCCCTTTCTACAGGTATATATCTCTGATTGCAGATTGCTTTTTCATTTCTATACTCGTAGCCTGTTCCATGATAAATACCGGTTAATTGTCTTTGTATTGCATGTGTTTGTTTCTTTCTCTAACATTTGACCCTTCTCTGTCCTAACTAATTTAACGCTTATCTTTGCCTTTCAAATAGAGTTTGTTGTTCTTCTTTGTTTTGTTCTCTTGTCCTCTTTGTGTAGCATTATTTGAGACTTGCATTCATGTTTTTTTTATTCTACTGAAGTATGATATGAAAAACTATGCTGCACTTACACATTGCAGTATAATATTCTGACAAGTATGCTGCAGTTATACATCATAGTATAATATTCTGACAAGTATGCTGCAGTTATACATTGCAGTATAATATTCTGACAAGTATGCTGCTGCAGTTATACATTGTAGTATAATATTCTGACAAGTATGCTGCTGCAGTTATACATAGCAGTATAATATTCTGACAAGTATGCTGCAGTTATACATTGTAGTATAATATTCTGACAAGCATGCTGCTGCAGTTATACATTGCCGTATAATATTCTGACAAGTATGCTGCTGCAGTTATACATTGCCGTATAATATTCTGACAAGTATGCTGCTGCAGTTATACATTGTAGTATAATATTCTGACAAGTATGCTGCTGCAGTTATACATTGTAGTATAATATTCTGACAAGTATGCTGCTGCAGTTATACATTGCAGTATAATATTCTGACAAGTATGCTGCAGTTATACATTGCAGTATAATATTCTGACAAGTATGCTGCTGCAGTTATACATTGTAGTATAATATTCTGACAAGTATGCTGCTGCAGTTATACATTGCCGTATAATATTCTGACAAGTATGCTGCTGCAGTTATACATTGTAGTATAGTATTCTGACAAGTATGCTGCTGCAGTTATACATTGTAGTATAATATTCTGACAAGTATGCTGCTGCAGTTATACATTGTAGTATAATATTCTGACAAGTATGCTGCTGCAGTTATACATTGCAGTATAATATTCTGACAAGTATGCTGCAGTTATACATTGCAGTATAATATTCTGACAAGTATGCTGCTGCAGTTATACATTGCAGTATAATATTCTGACAAGTATGCTGCTGCAGTTATACATTGCAGTATAATATTCTGACAAGTATGCTGCTGCAGTTATACATTGCAGTGTAATATTCTGACAAGTATGCTGCTGCAGTTATACATTGCAGTATAATATTCTGACAAGTATGCTGCTGCAGTTATACATTGCAGTATAATATTCTGACAAGTATGCTGCTGCAGTTATACATTGCAGTGTAATATTCTGACAAGTATGCTGCTGCAGTTATACATTGCAGTGTAATATTCTGACAAGTATGCTGCTGCAGTTATACATTGCAGTATAATATTCTGACAAGTATGCCGCTGCAGTTATACATTGCAGTATAATATTCTGACAATTATGCTGCTGCAGTTATACATTGTAGTATAATATTCTGACAAGTATGCTGCTGCAGTTATACATTGCCGTATAATATTCTGACAAGTATGCTGCTGCAGTTATACATTGTAGTATAATATTCTGACAAGTATGCTGCTGCAGTTATACATTGCAGTACAATATTCTGACAAGTATGCTGCTGCAGTTATACATTGCAGTATAATATTCTGACAAGTATGCTGCTGCAGTTATACATTGCAGTATAATATTCTGACAAGTATGCTGCTGCAGTTATACATTGCAGTATAGTATTCTGACAAGTATGCTGCTGCAGTTATACATTGCAGTATAGTATTCTGACAAGTATGCTGCTGCAGTTACACAGGGCAGGAGAAAGGTAAGCTGGCTGAGAAAAACTAACAAATCTGTCAAAAAATGGGCTATGTTTTTTTTTTACCTACTTAATGTCCATCCATTTCCCACCAGTAACAACTATCCACATCACCTCTTGTACCTTCTCTCACTTTCCCATCTTTTGAGGTCTACACCCTTAGGCTTTTCTGCACATTCTCCCTTCATGTGGCTGTGACCACCTTCCTTGGCTCCCTCACTTTCTATCCTGTGAGATTCAACCATCATCATGGGAGACTTTAACATCCCTATTAACAAGTTTTGTGGATTCGCCACCTATTGTCCCCAAAGCCGAATAAGTGGCCAAGCGCCAAACTGGTTGATTGCTGCCAATCAACCAGCTTGCAGCCCCTTGTCCAAATGCTATTAAAAACAGGAGACAGAGCTAGGGAGAAGTTGCTGCTCTTCATAGGGTCAGTGAGACAGGCAGCGACTTCTTAAGTACCAGCAATTGCCCCTTTCAGGGCATTTAGGAAGGAGATGAGGCTTCAGTGCTTGGCAGGGCCGGTTCTAGACAAAGTGGGGCCCTGGGCAAAACTAAAAGTGGGGCCCCAAAATAAAACTATTTTATGACCAGTCACAGTCAGCAAGAGGCTCCCTTTAGTATGGTAAAACAAACTGTAATTTTGGAGAATTTTAAACTAGATAGATCATAGGGAGATTGTTGGGCAGCACAATGGCTCAGTGGTTAGCACTACAGCCTTGCAGCGCTGGTCAACATCTGCAAAGAGTTTGTATGTTCTCTCTGTTTCTGCGTGGGTTTCCTCCCACACTCCAAAAAATGACTGGTAGGATGATTAGACTGTGAGCCCCTTTGGGGACAGGGACGATATTTTCTGAAAGCAGACACTTGCCCCATTTTCAAAATTGCAACAAACAGTTTACAGACAGAGGCGCCTTCATGCAATTTTGATTCAAACTGAAACATTTTATAAAAAATACTTAAAATTTGACTTTGATGGCAAAAAAATTGTTCCAAACAGAAAATATTTACCTTCACATCTCCTAAGTGTAATAGATGGACATGTGTAGAGTTCACAAATGTCCCACATTGATATGTTCACATAAATAAATCCACATAATATCACGAAAACTGTAATAACTAGATATCTGCTTTTCAGCTAGAAATTTTAAGACACAACCTGCAAAATATATCAATAAAACAGAATAAAAAGTAAAGGCGCCATAAAACCAATGAAAGCAGACGACCAGGCGATGCATTTGGCAATTAACATTCAAAATTTCCTCTAAAATATGTACAAATCCAGAAACTTATATAAAGAAAATCTACTTTCCTAAAACAGTAAGATATGAGGAGATGATACAGACCCCACACCAATATATTCACCAAAATATGCAGCAAAGGAACTGCAGAAAATTCACACAGATGTATCATTGTCTGTTCCTTACACAATGGTAACCCAAATAAATAACTATATATCCATAACCCAAGCTAATGAGATAATAAAAGTCACATTTAGATGTCGCCATTGTATTATCCGCACAATAACAGAACCCTCCGCGCTTCATAAGAATGAGAGTGAGAACGTCATAACATGGGTGTAAGTAATGGAGGATGGTGGGAAATAAAAACTTTATTCCAGAACATGTGAGTGTTTTTGGTGTTACATATAACTTTATGGACATGTTCTGGTCGCGGTGTAGTCACATTAGGCGAAGAGGATTGAATGTTCATCGTATCAGTCAATTTCCCCCCCCAAAAAACGATCACAAAATAAAAGGCAATAAGAGAGAAAGTGTGTTCTTAGATAGTTCTGCACAGAGAAGGGTTAAAAACATGAATATTAGTTGATATTATTCCTTCTCAAAATGTAGTAACATATAACGTGAATATTTCCATTATCTGTGAGGTGCAGCAGCTCCTGTGTGCAGCAAATTCTCCCTGTAGACTGATGGCTAAGAATCTGGAGGGGGGGGGGACACTTCAGGGGGCTGTATCTCTGGCTCTGTGACACATAGAACCTCACTTCTTTTTTCCTATTAAAGAAGAGAGTCTCCTCTTTTATATTGTTTCTTACTGTCAGAAAAACAGAGATATTAACTGTTAACCGTTGGGAGTGATTTTTATATATAAAAATGGCACCTGATATTCTCACTTTAAACCTGAATATCTCTGGATCCCTGGCACCTAGAAACACAATTGCCCCCTTTGCCTACCCATAGCGCCGGCCCAGGTGCTTGGAGACAAATATTAGCCCTTACATTGCCGGCGCTGCAGTATGGCCAGCAGATGCAAAGTCTTTGCATTATATTTTGATATAATGCAAGTGCTTCCATCCTTTACAAGGTGAGCAATTTGTAGGGCCTGTTTTCCATGGTCTGAACACAAAAGAGTGCAGGTAATTTTACAGTCAGGGTTCTAGGACCTCTTCTATTTTACTTCTATACTGCCCTAATTGGATAAACCATCAGCAGATTTGGTTTCCAGTATAATCTCTATGCTGATGATACCAAGCTATATACTACTGCATGTAACATCACCCCTGCCTTACTCCAGAACACTAGTGACTGTCTCTCTACTGTCTCTAACATCATGTCCTCTCTCTTCTTGAAACTTAATCTTTCTAAGACTGAACCTCTTGGGACACATTTGCTAAGGGTCCGAATCGCGTTTTTCCGCCGGGCTTTCCGAATTTTACAGTTTTGCGCCGAATTGCCCGGGTTTTTGGCACACACAATCGGATTGTGTTGTATCTGTGCCGGCTTGTATGCGACGAAAAAAGGGGAGGCGTGGCCATCGGATAACCCGACAGATTTGGAAAAATTGGGCTATGTAAAAAAAAAGCGTTGCTTGACACACACTTACATGCACCTGGAATAGGATGGTGAACTCCGGCAGACCTCGGTGCAGCAGCGACACCTAGTGGACATCGGGCGCACAACCTTAGTGAATCGCTGGAAGACCCAATTCCTCGTAGGAGAACGCGCCACTGGATCGCGACAGGACCGGGTAAGTAAATGAGCCCCCTTGTCTTTCCACCAGATACTAAATGAGGCAACCCTGCTCTTTCCATCTGGGCAGCAGGCCGCTGTCTTGGGGTTGTGCTGGATTCTGATCTCTCGGTTGAGCCTTGCATACAGTGGGGCACATCCTGTCGCGATCCAGCGGCGCATTCTCCAACGAGGATTTGGGTCTTCCGGCGATTCACTAAGGTCATGCACCCGATGTCCACCAGGTGTCGCTGCTGTGCCGAGTTCACCCTAGTTCACCATCCTATCCTGGGTTCAGGTAAGCGCGTGTCAAGCGACACATTTTTTTTTAAATACCCCGGTTTTTCCGAATCCGTCAGGTTTTCCGACGGCCACGCCCCCTATTTCCGTTGCATGCAATGCTGATGTGCCACAATCCGATCGCGTGCACTAAAAACCCGGGGCAATTCAGGTAAAAACAACGCAAATAAGTAATATTCGGGAAACCAGACGAAAAATAGCAATTCAGGCCCTTAGTAAATGACCCCCAATGACTTGCACTCTCCTGTCGCTTGCACCCCTAAAACATTTATAGAATCCGCCCAATTGAAACCTCTAGAATTCTAATTGTTGGGATTATTCCCTCTCGTCTCGACTACTATAACGCCTTACTTAACTCTCTCTTCAGTGATCTATTCTTAATGCAGAAGCCAGAATAATCTATTCAATTCAAATGAATTCAACGCTCGGCATAATGCTGGCCACTCTTTACTGCCTTAATAATCCCTGAATGTGTACCAATTTATTCATCATCCCTGATGCTTCCTTTAGTGCTGTGTGCAGACTCTCTATGAACTCTGTAGGGTTTTTGTTTATATGTCTGAGATCTGATAAATAGGAGGTACCTGCAGCAGGAGATGATGAATCATACTGTCCCCCTGTATCTATCAGTGAGACAGACACAGAGAGGTAAACACATTGAAGGCTGCCATTAGGATGGACTGAAGGAGAGAGAAACAGGAAGTTGTGTATGTATGTAGAGTGCAGCATGGTGAGAACAGGGAAAGACACTGGTAGATGTACATGCAGAGACATGTCTAATGGATTAGACTTAGTGAAAAGTGACCAACCACTTTAAGATTACTTTCCTCCTTAATTTGAACCTCCCACTCACGACTCCAGGACTTCTCCTGAGCTGCATCTAGTCTATGAAATGCACTCTGAAAATCTTGATATATCCTGTCCCCCCTCATCCTCATAGATTGTAAGCTCTTGTGTCCTCCCCTTATCCTCATAGACTGTAAGCTCTTGTGCCCCCCATCCTCATAGACTGTAAGCTCTTGTGTCCCCCTCTCCTTCTCATAGACTGTAAGCTCTTGTGTCACCATCTTCATCCTCAAAGACTGTAAACTCGTGTCCTCCTTTCATCCTCATAGACTGTTAGCTCTTGTATCTGCCCCTCATCCATATAAACTGTAAGCTTTTGTGTCCTCCCCTCCTTCTCATAGACTGTAAGCTCTTGTGTCACCCCCTACTCCTCATAGACTGTAAGCTCTCGTGTCATCCCCCTCATCCTCATAGACTGTAAGCTCTCGTGTCACCCCCTTCATCCTCATAGAATGTAAGCTCTTGTGTCCTCCCTTCATCCTCATAGACTGTAAGCTCTTGTGTCACCCCCTCATCCTCATAGACTGTAAGCTCTTGTGTCACCCCCCTCATCCTCATAGACTGTAAGCTCTTGTGTCACCTCCTCATCCTCATAGACTGTAAGCTCTTGTGTCACCCCCTCATCCTCATAGACTGTAAGCTCTTGTCACCCCCTCATCCTCATAGACTGTAAGCTCTTGTGTCCTCCCTTCATCCTCATAGACTGTAAGCTCTTGTGTCCCCCCCTCATCCTCATAGACTGTAAGCTCTTGTCACCCCCTCATCCTCATAGACTGTAAGCTCTTGTGTCTTCTCCTCATCCTCATAGACTGTAAGCTCTTGTGTCACCCCCTCATCCTCATAGACTGTAAGCTCTTGTGTCATCCCCTTATCCTCATAGAATGTAAACTCTTGTGTCCTCCTTTCATCCTCATAGACTGTAAACTCTTGTGTCCTCCTTTCATCCTCATAGACTGTTAGCTCTTGTGTCTGCCCCCTCATCCATATAAACTGTAAGCTTTTGTGTCCTCCCCTCCTTCTCATAGACTGTAAGCTCTTGTGTCACCCCCCTCATCCTCATAGACTGTAAGCTCTTGTGTCACCCCCCTCATCCTCATAGACTGTAAGCTCTCGTGTCACCACCTTCATCCTCATAGAATGTAAGCTTTTGTGTCCTCCCTTCATCCTCATAGACTGTAAGCTCTCCTGTCCTCCCCCCTCATCCTCATAGACTGTAAGCTCTTTTGTCACCCCCTCATCCTCATAGACTGTAAGCTCTTGTGTCGCCCCCCTCATCCTCATAGACTGTAAGCTCTTGTGTCACTCCCTCATCCTCACAGACTGTAAGCTCTTGTGTCACCCCTCATCCTCATAGACTGTAAGCTCTTGTGTCACCACCTTCATCCTCATAGAATGTAAGCTCTCCTGTCCTCCCCCCATTCTTGTAGACTGTAAGCTCTTGTCTCCTCCCTTTATCCTTCATGCTCTTGTGATTAGGGCCTCTTGTTTTATCTGATTATCTGTGCAGAGCCTCGTCCTCCCTGCGCTGTGTTGTGTGCAGAGCCTCGTGCTCGCTGCGCTGTGTGGTGTGCAGAGCCTTGTGCTTGCTGCGCTGTGTTGTGTGCAGAGCCTCGTGCTCGCTGCGCTGTGTTGTGTGCAGAGCCTCGTGCTCGCTGCGCTGTGTTGTGTGCAGAGCCTCGTGCTCGCTGCGCTGTGTTGTGTGCAGAGCCTCGTGCTCGCTGCGCTGTGTTGTGTGCAGAGCCTCGTGCTCGCTGCGCTGTGTTGTGTGCAGAGCCTCGTGCTCGCTGCGCTGTGTTGTGTGCAGAGCCTTGTGCTCCCTGCGCTGTGTTGTGTGCAGAGCCTTGTGCTCCCTGCGCTGTGTTGTGTGCAGAGCCTCGTGCCCGTTGCGCTGTGTTGTGTGCAGAGCCTCGTGCTCGCTGCACTGTGTTGTGTGCAGAGCCTCGTGCTCGCTGTGCTGTGTGGTGTGCACAGCCTTGTGCTCGCTGCGCTGTGTTGTGTGCAGAGCCTTGTTCTCGCTGCGCTGTGTTGTGTGCAGAGCCTTGTTCTCTCTGCGCTGTGTTGTGTGCAGAGCCTTGTTCTCGCTGCGCTGTGTTGTGTGCAGAGCCTTGTTCTCGCTGCGCTGTGTTGTGTGCAGAGCCTTGTTCTCGCTGCGCTGTGTTGTGTGCAGAGCCTCGTGCTCGCTGCGCTGTGTTGTGTACAGAGCCTCATGCTCGCTGCGCTGTGTTGTGTGCAGAGCCTCGTGCTCGCTGCGCTGTGTTGTGTGCAGAGCCTTGTGCTCCCTGCGCTGTGTTGTGTGCAGAGCCTTGTGCTCCCTGCGCTGTGTTGTGTGCAGAGCCTCGTGCCCGTTGCGCTGTGTTGTGTGCAGAGCCTCGTGCTCGCTGCACTGTGTTGTGTGCAGAGCCTCGTGCTCGCTGCGCTGTGTGGTGTGCACAGCCTTGTGCTCGCTGCGCTGTGTTGTGTGCAGAGCCTCGTGCTCGCTGCGCTGTGTTGTGTGCAGAGCCTCGTGCTCGCTGCGCTGTGTTGTGTGCAGAGCCGTGTGCTCTCTGTGTTGTGTGCAGAGTCTCTTCCTCGCTGTGCGGCACGTGCCATGTCTTGGTGGTTTCAGGGCAGGCACATCACTGTCGTGCTGATAAATGATGGGCGGAGCATTATGTGTGTGTGCAGAGCTCCTCAGTAATGTGCGTGCGGGTAATTTGTTTGTCTCTGATACAATTATGTAAATGAGTGTAAAGCAGCGCTTGTGGATACAATGAGACAATTCATCACCCGATTCCTCACCCTGCTACAATGTATCTTCCCAAAAATATAATGAAATTGTGCAGCGAACAGAAAGTGTCCGGAGACACCGCAGCACAATCTCCATGACTGTCCACCACCGCAATGACAGAGAGTGATGATACATTGTGGTGACATGTGCGCAGGGGGAGGAGCTTATAACCCACAAGTGCCCTACAATGGGTTAGTAGCCAAATGGCACTAGATCGTGAGAGTGTGGCAAAACTTCAAAACAAGCAGCACGGAGGTGACCTGAAACCCAAAAAATGAATGAAGAACCCGATGACACAAGAAGCATCAGGAATCCTGCAACTTCTTCAAAAAAGGTAAAAGAACCCGACATGGTGAGGGATGAATACCAGAACCCCTGGAATGACCGGCATGAGAGGGCTTACTGGCTGACTAGTGGGCAAATGTCTTGGCACCATTCCTGACAGGTGAATTGCAGAAGGCCTATTACGACTTGAGTGAGATGGAGGCCCGTGAGTACCCTCGGCTAAAGGCGGATATCCTGGCTCGTCTTGGGTCACCGTGCAAGTTTGTGCCAATCGAGTCCACCAGTGGGTGTTTTGGGAAAAGCTGCCCCCACACTCCCAAATGCATAATTTGATCCATCTTGTCCGGAAATGGCTACAACCAGAGGACTGCAGCCCAGCGCAGATAGTCAATAGAGTCGCTCTTGCGGGTTCAGCGATGGCTAGGACAAGCCGGTCCCACCTTGTGTCCCAGGTAGAGAGATACCGGGCTACAGAAGACATGGACACCCAATGAGGCTTGGGACAGAGGTCAAGGCCTTATCCAGTGCTGGTGATGACATGAAATGGGCCATATCCCGGCCAACTGTCCCCTGTCAGTGGAGCTAATGGACTGCAAACAGACCAGGGCTGTTTGCTCTGCAACTGGCAGCCGAGTCGGTCAGTCGTGCAGAACCCCAAGTGTGTGTGGTCACAATCGGTGGTTACACTGTGGAAGCCCTGCTAAACTCGGGGAGCCTGGTCAACCTTGTGCGGGGGACTTTTGTTAATCCCGGGTTGTACAGTGGGCATAAAGTGGGAGTGTTATGTATACACCTTGTGGTAATATCATATCAGTGGATCCTCTGGACCACCGTGGGAGGTGGTACTAGCCAACACCTGGGACCGGAATGTAATTGGCACATGGTCTTAACCAGAGCCCCCCACAAAGCAGGATGGTATTGCTGTGGCGGGGTACCACCAGGTTGTTTCACAGGTGTGTCTAGCCCGCGGTGGCAGCCGAGGTTGAGGTCCCTTAGTAGGAGACAGTCTCGTTTTCAGGTCTAGAGTCAGGGCAGACGGCAGAGATGCAAGGTTCAGCTACGGGAGGTCCAGGCAGATGGGAATGAGAACACAGGAACGGGACTATCTTTCCAGTGGTCTAGCTCCTGAATCCAGTGGTGCTGATGGTGAACTATTCCAACTGTGGCTCCAGAGGAAGACTCTGAGTCTACAAGAGCGTCTATTGAATAGAAGAATTCTTAATCCTATAGTCTACAGGAACTCGGTAACCCACAGGATTGCAGGAATATCGCAGGGGAGCTTTCTCAGAGGCATGAAGCACAAAGATCCGGCAAGGAATGCAGGAAATGGCCAGCACCAATAAGCGATGTGCTGGCCCTTTAAATCTTCAAGCACTGCCGTGCTCCCCCTATGCTGAATCCTGATCAGGAGAGTGGAGAGGTAAGACCGTACGGGGGGAATGATGGGGGCCGCGGAGGTGCCAGGTACTGGAGCGAGGCACGGTTGTACCCGTGACCCGAGACATAGGTCGCGGGGACACCCGTGACAAGCAAAAGCTAACAGAACCGCCGGTGTTAGGATATCCAGATTACAATCCGCCTTTCGTCCTCTACACCAATGCCAGCAAATAAGGCCTAGGAGCTGTGTTATCCCATCTTCAAAATGTGACAGAGTGAGTCATAGCCTATGCCAGCCATTCCTTACAGGAACCTGAAGAGAATGACCAAAACTACAGCTCATTCAAATTGGAGTTCCTGGTACTAGCCTGGGTGGTGACTAAGAAGTTTAAAGGTTATCTGACAGCTTCCTTCTTCACAGTCTTTACTGATAACAATCCCTTGGCGCACTTGAATACTGCCCGGCTTGGGCACTCCAGCAGCAGAGGGCCTCCTGTCCGTCCAATTTCAACTTCACCATCAAGTACTGGTCCTGCAAAGCCAACGACAATGCGTATGCCTTATCCAGTCTTCCTGACCTGGACCCTCCACTGATATACAGTGGGAAGACATCAGGATACCGACCTTTTATGCCCGGTTTGTCCGGAAAGATTCTCAGAGAGTCTACTCCTTCCATCTGAAGTGACCTCAGCTCCACAGCAAGTATAGCTTGCACTGATAGTGGAAAAAGACCTCTGGTCTCCGAGCGATTGTAGAAGTAATGAACTATCTAGTGGTCTAGCTTCTGAATCCAGTGGTGCTGATGGTGAACTATTCCAACTGTGGCTCCAGAGGAAGACTCTGAGTCTACAAGAGGGTCTATTGAATAGAAGAATTCTTAATCCTATTGTCAGGATCAGGGGTAATGGAGCCACTGTACCACCGCGGGTGATGCTGTAAGCCGACACCTGTTAGCGGAGTCTAAGTGGCACCTGGTTTTCACTAGACGCAATGCGGGTTGGACTTGTTGCGGCGTGGTACCACCAGGTCGCTCCACAGGCGCGACTTTGTCCGTGGTGGACGCCAAGGTGAGGTACAGAGTCATGGGGCAGAATTGTGGTTGGGGACAGGTGGGAGGTCGTGACAGACAGCACAGGAATAACGTCAAAGGCAGAGCAGGAGGTCACAGCAGCCAGCAAAGGAGCGTAGTCAGGAACGGAACCGGGGCACAGCGGGAATTCTCAACACTAGCACTAGGCATACGGAACACAGCTTTCTCTGAGGCAAGAGACACAAAGATCCGGCAGGGGACACAGGAAGGGTCAGGAAATACCTGGAGGACAGCCACACTTCGTTACCTGGTGCAAATGTGGGAGTAGGCCTGCGTCTTTTGTGGGCCTGGGGCTTGGTTCGAGCGACTGCATGCATAACCGTGTACCCTAACCTTACCCACCCCTACATCCCCTTTAAATAAAAACTCAGACACAAGTATTATATTTAAACTTATGGTATGACATCAGGGAGTCGGCCACAGCTTTATTAAAATAATTTAACTCTTTAAACTCTACTCTTAGAGTAGCAACTTTGTTAACTCTTTAATATCAAGAACATATCAAGAACATATAACCGGGGCACCTGAAATGCCAGCCTCGTTAGAGGGCATGTAGGTCCTCACCCCCTTCTAGAAAACCGCCAGCTGTGACATTTAGCACTTAAAAACCATACAAAGGGTGGGTGGGAGGGGAAGATTTCCTGGAAGAGGGTGAGTGGGATCACCAGCCCTCTTTTAAAACCTAAACCCAACCCCCAGGTGTGGCTAATAATCGCCCAGCCCACAGTCACGTAGCCCACAGCCCGCCAAACAATTAACCCTTAAAGGGGATGCACTACCATTCACCTCTCCTTGACCCCTGACTGCCTGCAGTCCCTAGCCCCACGGCTATACGCCTACGGGCTATCAAAGACGCCTGGAGTAAGGAGAGTCGAGTCTGCTCCCAGTTAGACTTCAGATCCTGGACCAACTCTTCCATGGCAGGAACGTCCAAAGACACAGGAAGAGGAAGAGGAGGGCACGGGTGCTGTCTATAGGCGAGGAAGAATGGAGCGAAGCCAGCAGATTCTGAGTCCAAGGAGTTGTAGGAAAACTCACCCACAGCAACAGAGTGGACCAGTCCTCCTGACGGGCAGAGACAAAATGACGGAGATAACAGCCCAGGGTCTGATTAACTCTCTCTACTTGTCCGTTGAACTGCGGATGGTACGCAGAGGAAAAATCTAGCTTCACTAGAAGTTGATTGCACAAACCAAGTTTATCTATTGACATCCCTTGTCTCCAAGTGATCCCTATATACGTTTGATCAAAGGAAGCCCCACATACGATCACCCAGGGATCCCAACACCCAGGACCCCTTTTTGCTGCCTGAGGTGAAAATTTAATTGCTGTTTATTGTTTATTTATGGGCCGTCCCACTTTGTATTATATACAATACTCCATATAATGCATCTCTGGTGTCGGCTAGTTCCATCTCCCAAGGTGGTCCAGAGGGTCCACTGATCCTGACAATTATCTTATATATATCCCCAGTTACATTATAAAAACATACAAGCATCCATATACAGTATATTATATACAGCCCCCAGTTATAGTCTACCTATAGCCACCCACATATACATATTATATACAGCCACCAGTTATAGTCTACCTACATATACATATAATATACAGCCTCCCAGTTAAAATCTACCTACATAAACCCACATATACATATTATATACAGCCCCCAGTTATAGTCCACCTATATCAAGCCACATATACATATTGGGGCAGATTTACTTACCTGGTCCAGTCAAAATCCAGCGGCACGTTGTCCGACAAGGATTCAGGTCTACCGGGATTCAGACCTGATATCCGATATCCAGCAGGTGTCGCTTCTGCGCCGAGGTAACAGATTTATTATGTGGATGGATATAGGTAGACTATAACTGGGGGCTGTATATAATATGTACCGTATTTTCCGGGCCATTAGGCGCACCGGAATATAAGGCGCAACAGTCCGATGCGCCTTATATATGTAATAATTCCATATATAAGGCGCATCAGACTATAAGGCGCAGGGTCGGGGGCGTGGCGGAGGTTCGGGGGCGGAGCGGAGACGGGACGGGACGCGACGCCGAGAAGACACGCGGAACGCGGGGAAGGTGAGCGGGGAAGGTGAGGGGGAGGTGAAGAATAGAATACTTACATAGGTCCCCGCTACCGGAGACAGCAGATCTCCAGCGGGAACTGTAGACCGTGGTCTGCAGTTCCCGCTGGAGATCTGCTGTCTCCGGTAGCGGGGACCTATGTAAGTAGGGTCCGCTGCCCTCATATAGGGCGCACCGGACTATAAGGCGCACTTTGGATTTCCAAGGAAAATACGGTATATGTGGGTGGATATAGGTAGACTATAACTATCATTTTACTCTTTTCCACCCCCAGCCCTGACCTCCCGCACTGCTTTTGAATTTGATCCTGTGCTGCCTGTCTTGACCTCCTGCCTGTCCCCGACCACGACTCTGCACCTCGCCTTGGCCACCATTGCTAGCAAGTCGCGCCTCTGGTGGTATCACGCCGCAGTAAGTCCAACCCGCTCTGTGGTGAACTCTGGTGAAAACCGGGTGCCACTTAGATTCCTCTCCCAGGTGTCAGCTTACCTCATAGCCTGACGGTGGTCCAGTGAGTCCAATGTCCCTGATCCTGACAAACGTACATTGTTGCTTCTTTATTCAATTAAAACACATACTGACAGAAATGCAGGTACATCCAAATCAACCTGTTTAGATAAAACCTGCCTTTTTCTTGATCGTTTTAGAAGATATGCACCCATTGTGCTGATGTGAGTAGAGGACATGACGAAAAGGGTTGGTTTAAGGGCAAGTAGCTGCTAACATGTACAGATGAGTAGCTCCTCCTACCACCAAGAAATAAACCAACCACAACAAGTACAGATGAGCAGCTCCTCCTACCACCAGGAAATACACCACCAATAACATTTACAGATGAGCAGCTGCTCCTACCACCAGGAAATACACCACCAATAACACCTACAGATGAGCAGCTCCTCCTACCACCAGGAAACACACCAGCCATAACACCTACAGATGAGCAGCTCCACCTACCACCAGGAAACACACCAGCCATAACACCTACAGATGAGCAGCTCCTCTTACCACCAGGAAATACACCACCAATAACATTTACAGATGAGCAGCTCCACCTACCACCCGGAAACACACCAGCCATAACACCTACAGATGAGCAGCTCCTTCTACCACCAGGAAACACACCAGCCATAACAACTACAGATGAGCAGCTCCTCCTACCACCAGGAAATACACCACCAATAACACCTACAGATGAGAAGCTCCTCCTACCACCAGGAAACACACCAGCCATAACACCTACAGATGAGCAGCTCCACCTACCACCAGGAAACACACCAGCCATAACACCTACAGATGAGCAGCTCCTCCTACCACCAGGAAATACACCACCAATAACACCTACAGATGAGAAGCTCCTCCTACCACCAGGAAACACACCAGCCATAACACCTACAGATGAGCAGCTCCACCTACCACCAGGAAACACACCAACCATAACACCTACAGATGAGAAGCTCCTCTTACCACCAGGAAATACACCACCAATAACATTTACAGATGAGCAGCTCCACCTACCACCAGGAAACACACAAGCCATAACACCTACAGATGAGCAGCTCCTTCTACCACCAGGAAACACACCAGCCATAACAACTACAGATGAGCAGCTCCTCCTACCACCAGGAAATACACCAACCATAACACCTACAGATGAGCAGCTCCTCCTACCACCAAGAAACACACCACCAATAACATTAACAGATGAGCAGCTCCTCCTACCACCAGGAAACACACCAGCCATAACACCTACAGATGAGCAGATCCTCCTACCACCAGGAAACACACCAGCCCTAACACCTACAGATGAGCAGCTGCTCCTATCACCAGGAAACACACCAGCCATAACACCTACAGATGAGCAGCTCCTCCTACCACCAGGAAATACACCACCAATAACATTTACAGATGAGCAGCTCCTCCTACTACCAGGAAACACACTAGCCATAACACGTACAGATGAGCAGCTCCTCCTACCACCAGGAAACACACCACCAATAACATGTACAGATGAGCAGCTCCTCCTACCACCAGGAAACACACCACCAATAACAACTACAGATGAGCAGATCCTCCTACCACCAGGAAACACACCACCAATAACATGTACAGATGAGCAGCTCCTCCTACCACCAGGAAACACACCACCAATAACATTTACAGATGAGCAGCTCCTCCTACCACCAGGAAATATACCAGTCCTAACACCTACAGATGAGCAGCTCCTCCTACCACCAGGAAATACACCACCAATAACACCTACAGATGAGCAGCTCCACCTACCACCAGGAAACACACCAGCCATAACACCTATAGATGAGCAGCTCCTCCTACCACCAGGAAATACACCAACCATAACACCTACAGATGAGAAGCTCCTCTTACCACCAGGAAATACACCACCAATAACATTTACAGATGAGCAGCTCCACCTACCACCAGGAAACACACAAGCCATAACACCTACAGATGAGCAGCTCCTTCTACCACCAGGAAACACACCAGCCATAACAACTACAGATGAGCAGCTCCTCCTACCACCAGGAAACACACCAGCCATAACACCTACAGATGAGCAGCTCCTCCTACCACCAGTAAACACACCACCAATAACATGTACAGATGAGCAGCTCCTCCTACCACCAGGAAACACACCACCAATAACATTTACAGATGAGCAGCTGCTCCTACCACCAGGAAATACACCACCAATAACATTTACAGATGAGCAGCTCCTCCTACTACCAGGAAACACACCAGCCATAACACCTACAGATGAGCAGCTCCTCCTACCACCAGGAAACACACCACCAATAACATGTACAGATGAGCAGCTCCTCCTACCACCAGGAAACACACCACCAATAACAACTACAGATGAGCAGCTCCTCCTACCACCAGGAAATACACCACCAATAACATTTACAGATGAGCAGCTCCTCCTACCACCAGGAAACACACCACCAATAACATTTACAGATGAGCAGCTCCTCCTACCACCAGGAAATATACCAGTCCTAACACCTACAGATGAGCAGCTCGTCCTACCACCAGGAAACACACCACCAATAACATTTACAGATGAGCAGCTCCACCTACCACCAGGAAATATACCAGTCCTAACACCTACAGATGAGCAGCTCCTCCTACCACCAGGAAATACACTGCAACATCCCCCACTGGGGCTTAACCTTTTCTTGTGGGCCTGGAGGTAGCCAGGGCCCAGAATACTGGAGTGACTGGCGGTTGCGGCCTTGGGCATGTTGTTGTCCCGGTGTTTGGTATGGGGACCGGAGGGCTGTCCCACAGCCTGGCAGGTCTCCAGCAGGTGATATGTGTAAGAAATATGGAGGGAGAGGCGGATGTACCAGTTTCTCCCTTGGGCAACCCCTGAGTCTCTGTAGGATGAGTCTCTTGGTAATGAATGGGGAAGCCCGTGGTGGTAAGCAGCCATATACAGGGATCAGACAGAGGCAACATTGTGCAAATCAACTTACAGTTCTTTACTGAACCTCCAGCAGGCAACTGCCAAACACAATTAACATTGTGTTCTGGTTACTGGAGTGGATATGGAGAGTGGTCTGGGTGAGTTACGGAGGCTCACCAGATAGATCCTGACATGGAGAGGGCACTATTCCTAACTACCAACTTGCCTATACATTGGCAGGGATGTTGCAACACCAACCACATAACATGTACAGATGAGCAGCTCCTCCTACCACCAGGAAATACACCAACCATAACTCCTACAGATGAGCAGCTCCTCCAACAAGTGATGGGTATGTATTTATATAAGACATACATACATACATTCATAAACACATAATGGAACGCCCATGTACTGTACACTGTGTTTAATACACTAAATGTTTAGAGGTCTAGGTGTAGAAGACTCCCCCTTGTCAAGGTAACAGTCAAGGTGTAGAAGACTCCCCCTTGTCAAGGTAACAGTCAAGGTGTAGAGGACGCCCCCTTGTCATAGTTACAGGTCTAGGTGTAGAGGACACCCCCTGTCATGGTTACAAGTCTAGGCCTAGGGTAGGAAATTTAGCCGCTACACATTAATCAAATAACCGTCAGCAGATGTTGCCTTAGGGAGCAGGGAGAGGTAAGTATCGGGCCTGGGAGTGGGGAGAGGCGAGTATCGGGCCTAGAAGTGGGGAGAGGTGAGTATTGGGCCTGGGAGTGTGGAAAGGTGAGTATTGGGCCTGGGAGTGGGGAGAGGCGAGTATTGCGCCTGGGAGCGAGTAGAGGTGAGTATCAGGCCTGGAAGTGGGGAGAGGTGAGTATCGGGCCTCGGAGGGGGGGGGGTGTTGCGGACACGCACACGTCAGTTACTTGTGGATTTGTAGTGAATGTAATTTTTTCACAGTTACTGCCCAAAGTGCAGAGGATGCCGCCAGATCATGGTTTGTGCCCCTTTGTGAGGGTTAGAGGCTGAAGTGTAGAGTATTGACCCTTTTCAAGTTTAGAGGTCAATGTACAAGGAGGTCATTGTATATTAAATGCAATTTCACATCCATAAATGAAGTTGGTCTGATAACCTGTCTTTGCACACAAATCCACCCACTCAATGTCTGGGTCACCCTCTGCACCCACTCTAATGGGTGCCCCCGGATGTTGTCCTTGTTTTGGGGGTTTCCCTAGAATAATGTGTATATTTCATGTATATGGGGTCAGACATGTAGCAGCACAGGGTACGTATGAGCTACGGTGATATGGAGCAGGTGACTGCGCAGCCTTCTATGCCTGGGAGACAGCTTTTCTTTTGTGAGGTGTCGGCTCATAAATTATGGCTGTCTCTTCATTGTTGGAGGAGCAGATGACTGCGCTACGTCCAGGATGGTGGAGGATGCGGGCGCTCTGAGGATGGAGCAGCGCTGGAAGGTCACCCCTCCACTGTGTTATTGTACCTGGCACAGAGGATCACAGACAGGAGCTCGGAGCCAAGTAATGAGAAGTAATTAACTGCCCCCCCTCCCCTCTGCGATCCGAGCTTGCATTGTCTCAGTATTTATGAGGCTGGCACCAAGGCCTGACAACGTGTGGCACCCCAGGGATCCCTGACGTCAGCCACTGAGCTGCCGAAAGGGGACGCCCACATACAGCCCAGGCCATAGACGTGCCCTCTCAGAGGTCTACATGGAGCGTCCTTGCAGTAGGGCCTGGGGTGGCCTTCTCAGTGGCAGTAAGGTTGCCCCAATTCTTAATATCTGGGGGCATTTTATCTAGACACATCTCTCCTGCAGATGTCTCCTCCCTCCATCGGGTTGGAGCCCTGGGAGCGCGGTGGTGGGGGAAAGCACAGATCTGGCCTCGCTTCCATGGACTCGCAGTTTAGATTTTGTTTACGAGGCGAATCAGTGAGCTTATCTTTTGGCTGAGAATGTGTCATTCTTGGCGGGAGCGTGGAGCGCGGCGGGCGGGGGTGGCGCGACGGCAGGCGGCTCAATATCCTATTTATTTTATTTATAAAAGAAATTGAAAGCTTGAAAGGACGGAGTAATTGACTCGCGGGGACGACAGCGAATCCTGTAAATTCCATCTCCTGCGCTCAAGTACAACATCTCTGGTTTACAAATTATCAGCGGGCGGCAGGCGACTAATCCTCCCCGAGATGAGGAGCTGCATGTGATCTTATCTGCCCCCCCCATCGGCAGTAATCCGCAGCCTCCGGTAATGATGCCACTTGTGGCGCCACTACAGTCTACGAGCGCCTCCATTAAAATGCAAATCTGCCCCCAGAAGAGACGCGTGACACAAAAGTCACCCCCCCTCTCGCCGGCTCCTGCCGTAATAACTGATTCTCTGATTATCATTCAACCCGCGCTCCTCCAATGAATCGTCACAAGGCACCAGAGACGCAGCCAGATGGAGCGCCGCTATTTCTTCCCAGGGAGATTTTTATGTTTTCCTTGTCAGGAAATGCACTGAGTGCTCTATCTGGGATGTGTTGGGCGGCGTGGAGCACTCTATATGGGATGTGGCAGGCGGCGTGGAGCACTTTTATCTGGGATGTGGAGGGCGGCATGGAGCACTCTATCTGGGATGTGGCGCGTGGTCCGGAGCACTCTATCCGGGATGTGGAGGGTGGCATGGAGCACTCTATCCGGGATGTGGAGGGTGGCACGGAGCACTCTATCTGGGATGTGGAGGGTGGCATGGAGCACTCTATCTGGGATGTGGCGCGTGGTCCGGAGCACTCTATCTGGGATGTGGAGGGTGGCATGGAGCACTCTATCCGGGATGTGGAGGGTGGCACGGAGCACTCTATCTGGGATATGCCGGTTGCCGCGGAGCACTCTATCCAGGATGTGGAGGGTGGCGCGGAGCACTCTATCCAGAATGTGGAGGATGGCGCAGAGCACTCTATCCGGGATGTGGCAGGCGGAACAGAGCACTCTATCCAGGATGTGGCCAGTGGCGCTGAGTGCTGTATCCGGGAGGTGGTGCTTGGCGTGGAGCGCTCTAACCGTACATTTCCGGAAGAGAAAGAGGGTCACCCCCCTAGGGTACCCTAGGAAGTCTGAAAAATAGTAAAAGTAAAAATAAAAAAAAGTTAAAAAAATAATTATAATAAAAAAACCTAAATATTCAAATCACCCCCGTTTTCCTAGAATTTAAATAAATATAAATAAATTGTAAAAATCACAAACACATTAGAAAATGCCCGATCTATCAAAATATAATAACATTTTTTCACTGTGTTTAACCCCGTAACCGAAAATAGCGCCCAAAGTCGAAAATGCCACTTTTTTGCCATTTTTAAAAATATAAAAAAATTTTATAAATAGTGATCAAAAGGTTGTACAGTCCTAAAAATGGTAGCATTGAAAACGTCATCAAAAGTCGCAAAAAATATACCACCCACAGCTCCGTGCTCCGAAGTATAAAAAGGTTTTAAGCGCCAGAAGATGGCCAAACAAAAAAAATAAAAATTCTGCACGAGAATTTTTGTAAATGTATGAAAACATTATAAAACCTATACAAATTTGGTATCCCAGTAATCGCACCGACCCAAAGAATAAAGTAGAAATGTCATTTGGGGCGCACAGTGAAAGCTGTAAAATCCAAGCCCACAAGAAAATGCTGTAAATGCGTTTTTTCACCAATTTCACTGCATTTGGAATTTTTTTCCCGCTTCCCAGTACACGGCAGGGAATATTCAATGCCATCTCTATGAAGTGCAATTTGTTACACAGAAAACAAGCCGTCACACAGCTCTTTACGTCTAAAAAAAAAAAAAAAGTTATACATTTTTGATTGTGGGAAGTGAAAAATGAAAATGAAAAAACAAAAAAGGGCGAGGTCCTTAAATCACATCTGGCGAAATAATCCGGGCATTGAGGTGTTTGGTGATGGGGCAGGTGGTCAATGGGAAGCGAAGCATTTAACACTTTAGCTGCTGCCTGCCTATACAGACAGCAGTCACAGAAATACTTGACATCAAACTGCAGCAGCTGCACACTCTCGGCTCTGCTGCATCTCCTCCTCCTGCTGCTGCTGCTCGGAGACTCATGTGGTAGCAGATGGGGCTGATCCTCCTAGGCCTGCTGTGTAGGGGCAATGCAGAGGGCATCACACTCATTTTACCTCCAGCCACGTGGAGAAACACTGGTGCGCTGGAATGTGTGCCTGTCCAGAGCTCCTGTAATAGAACATACCTGGGGGGCAGGGCAGAGAGGGCTCCACCTCCTAGGGGAGGAGCTAGGCTGTGCTCCTGTAATAGAACATACCTGGAGGAGCAGGGCAGAGAGGGCTCCACCTCCTAGGGGAGGTGCCAGGCTGTGCTCCAGTAACAGAACATACCTGGGGAGCAGGACAGAGAGGACTCCGCCTCCTAGGGGAGGAGCTAGGCTGTGCTCCTGTAATAGAACATACCTGGAGGAGCAGGGCAGAGAGGGCTCCACCTCCTAGTGGAGGTGCTAGGCTGTGCTCCTGTAATAGAAAATACCTGGGGAGCAGGGCAGAGAGGACTCCGCCTCCTAGGGGTGGTGCCAGGCTGTGCTCCTGTAATAGAACATACCTGGAGGAGCAGGGCAGAGAGGGCTCCACCTCCTAGGGGTGGTGCTGGTCTGTGCTCCAGTAATAGAACATACCTGGGGAGCAGGGCAGAGAGGACTCCGCCTCCTAGGGGAGGTGCCAGGCTGTGCTCCTGTAATAGAACATACCTGGAGGAGCAGGGCAGAGAGGGCTCCACCTCCTAGGGGTGGTGCTGGTCTGTGCTCCAGTAATAGAACATACCTGGGGAGCAGGGCAGAGAGGACTCCGCCTCCTAGGGGAGGTGCCAGGCTGTGTTCCAGTAATAGAACATACCTGGTGAGCAGGGCAGAGAGGACTCCGCCTCCTAGGGGAGGTGCCAGGCTGTGCTCCTGTAATAGAACATACTTGGAGGAGCAGGGCAGAGAGGGCTCCACCTCCTAGGGGAGGTGCCAGGCTGTGCTCCAGTAATAGAACATACCTGGAGGAGCAGGGCAGAGAGGACTCCGCCTCCTAGGGGAGGTGCCAGGCTGTGTTCCAGTAATAGAACATACTTGGAGGAGCAGGGCAGAGAGGGCTCCACCTCCTAGGGGAGGTGCCAGGCTGGGCTCCAGTAATAGAACATACCTGGAGGAGCAGGGCAGAGAGGACTCCGCCTCCTAGGGGAGGTGCCAGGCTGTGTTCCAGTAATAGAACATACCTGGGGAGCAGGACAGAGAGGACTCCGCCTCCTAGGGGAGGAGCTAGGCTGTGCTCCTGTAATAGAACATACCTGGAAGAGCAGGGCAGAGAGGGTTCCACCTCCTAGGGGAGGTGCCAGGCTGTGCTCCAGTAATAGAACATACCTGGAGGAGCAGGGCAGAGAGGGCTCCACCTCCTAGGGGAGGTGCCAGGCTGTGTTCCAGTAATAGAACATACTTGGAGGAGCAGGGCAGAGAGGACTCCACCTCCTAGGAGAGGTGCCAGGCTGTGCTCCAGTAATAGAACATACCTGGAGAGCAGGGCAGAGAGGACTCCGCCTCCTAGGGGTGGTGCTGGTCTGTGCTCCAGTAATATAACAAACCTGGGGGCCAGGACACGCTGCTGGCATAGAGGGCTCCGCCTCTACTTCTTGCCCCACCCAGTTGATTGCCAAGAAATAACCCTCTGCATACAGATGTGCTGCATGTGACGTCACTTTTTTGCTGATCCGTTGACTTCTATGGATGTACGCGGTCCTCATGTGAGACACGCTGACGCATGCTGCAATTTTTTTCTCACTGCCTGCACATCCGTGAAAAGAATGGACATTTGAACAGACCCATAGGAAACAGTGGGTCCGTTAGCCATCTGCAAGAAATATAATGCATGGAACAAAAACAACGTGAGCCCTAAATTATACTCTTCAGTATAGTATTTTATATCAAAATTACTAGGACAACCTGTACATCACATATATTACACTGTCATGAAGCACTAAAGCTTCTCCTGGCCAATCACTGGTGACCGTTACTGATCGCATGTGTTTTTTAATGGAAATGCATATGTGAATAGGCTGAGCCCCGCCCCCAGACATTTGCAAGGTGTTACACAAAATCCTCCCATAGACAGTCACTGAGCCCATAGCCTAGAGGGTAGAGGCTCTCTATCTCTACTGCAGATGGAGTGGTGAGGTTGTGGATTTAAATCCTGGGCTAGGCAAAAAATTATTTAATTGTAATAAATAGAGATCTTGTGTCTGGGGAAGCCCTGGGAGGTGTAGTGACCATATATGGACAGGTGGTGATTTCTCCCTGATGACGTGGCTCCTGCTCTGCCGCTAACACGAAACATCTACACAAAGGATTCCCTGCCCGATGTCTGTAGACAGTGGCGTAACTACCACCCTAGCAGCCGTAGCGGTGGCTACGGGGCCCGTGAGGTTCAGGGGCCCGGGGATGCACGGTCCCACTCCCTGCAGACTAGTGCTTTGCCACGGCAGGGGGGGCTGCACTGCCGGGTGCCTGCCGTATCGTGCCCCCGGGCCCCTCCCACTGTATCCCGGCCACCGCCCACATCTTTCCTGGTCTACCCAACTCTTTCCTGGATCTCCTGCCTCTCATCTCCCTGGAACGCCCGCTCATCTTAATAACCCTCCCGCTCATCTCAATGACCCGCCCGCTACCTCTCTGACCCGCCCGTTCATCTCCCTGCAGGGAAGCACTGCTTACACTCCGCCCCCCGCTCTCGCCCCCCCCTCGTTTTGCCACCCCCCCCCCGCTCTCGCCCCCCCCCTGCCGTCTGAATGACACCTGAACACCCACCTGACGCCAATACAGCCCCCAAACTTCTTGAAAGGTAAGTATATACAGATGTATTTATCTGTGTGTATATATGTATGTACTGTATATATACTGTGTATATATGTATATACTGTTTATATATGCATATTCTGTGTGTATTTATGTATATACTGTGTATATGTTTTAATACTATGTATATGTGTATATATGCATCTACGGTATATTTATGTATATATATGTATATACTGTGTATAAATGCATAGAAGCAGATACTGTATTTATATAAGCTTATATTTGTGCACATTTAAATATATATATATGTATGTGTGTATATTCTGTATGTATATGCAGCATGTGTGTATATGGTGTTTTTATCCTGCATGTATGTGTATATATGGTCAGTGTATACTGTATGTGTGTGTGTATATATATATATATATATATATATATATATATATATATATATATATATGTGTGTGTGTGTATATTGTATAAGTATATAATGTGTATACTGTATGTGGGTATATACTGAATGAGTTTGTATATACTCTGTGTAATTGTATAAACATGTCTGTATAAGGGAACATTCACAAGAACGTATGGGGGACGTATATCTGGCTGCAAATTTGCTGCCGGATATACTTCCCCCATAGGCTTCTATACGCCGGGGCTCGGTACAGTGACCACAACGAGTACTCACTGTTTCGAGCAAAAGAGATAGAGCGTGCTCTATCTATGGCCGTAAGAACGGTCATGCTGCTCTATTCTCTATGGAGAGGGGAGGGGTGAGCCGCGACCACCTCTTCTCCTCTCCAGTGCGCCAGATGTGTGCCCGCCATGTGTATATATATATATATATATGGAAGGGGGGCCCCATGCAGAAATCTGCTATGGGGCCCAGCCTATCCTAGTTACGCCCCTGTCTGTAGTACCGGAAGAAAGTATACTAGGCGGGACACAGAGCCGGGACAACCCCAGCCAGTGCGGGACCTGGAGGGAATATCCGGGACATATCCATGGCGCACTGCATCCGGGATGTATCGGGTGGCATGAAGCGCTGTATTAGGGATATGGCAGATGCTGTATCCTGGATGTGGTGGGCGGCAAGGAGCGTTCTATCCGGGATGTTGTGGGGTGGGGGCTGGGTGTTGTGGACCACTCTATCTAGGATGTGGCAGGTGGAGTTGAGCATCCGGGATGTGGAGGGTGGCATGGAGTGCTTTATCCAGCATGTGGTGGGTGGCGCGGACCGCTCTATTTGGGATGTGGCGGGCGGATCAGAGTGCTCTATCTGGAATGTAGAGGGCATTGTGGAGTGCTCTTCCCAAGATACGGTGGGTGGCATGAAGCGTTCTATCAGAGATATTGCGGACGGAGTGGAGCGCTGCATTTGGGATGTGGTGGGTAGCATGAAGTGCTCTATCGGGGATATGGCGGAGGGAGTGGAGCAGGGCGCTCTATCCTGGATACGGCGGGCGGCAAGGAGCGCTCTGTCCGGGATGTGCTAGGTGGAGAGCTCTATCTGGGATGTGGCATGAAGCGTTATATCTGGAATGTGGTGGGCGGCGTGGAGTGCTCTATTCGTGACGTGGCGGGTGACGCAGAGTTCTCTATCCAGGATATGGCGGACAGAGTAAAGCAGAGCGCTCTATCCTGTATGTGGAGGGCGTCACGGAGCGCTGTTTCCGGGATGGATGTAGCAAGCAGCTGGGATATGGCGGAATGGAGCGCTCTATCTATAGGATATGCTGGCACAGAGCGGAATGCTGTATCTGTAGGATATGGCGGTGCAAAGCGCTCTATCTCTGGGATATGACAGCTCTATCGGGATGGGCCTATCCCGTTACTATCTCGGATCCAAATACTGGTAGAGCCACTCTATTGGTCCCCGGTCTTCCCTGAGGCTCTATATTCCTGTAGATTTGGGGGTCATCCTTGTGTTGTGGCGACCACTTCTGAAATTTCAAATGCCATATGCAGTCATGTGGTCATGTGACCAGTACCTGGGATTTATGTATTGGCCGAGTTCTGCGTCCTCCATGTCACCAATGATTTATGCTCCACAGGATTTAATGGCACCTCAAGAGATGACACTGGGATTATTTGGCCGCGGTAATCCTCATTAGCAACGCTCAGAAATATACGGCGTGTAACGCTAAGCAGACGCCACCGAGGGACTGACTTGGATAACACGCTCTTCACTGCCCGAGATTTATGGCCCAGATCAAACATCGGCCATAGGAATGTGATGGAAACAAAAAACTGTTACTAACACAATGGGATCATCAGGGGGGGCAAAGAGATGGCACAGAGGCTACATCATACTATACGGGACTGGAGACAATATCAACATGTAATATCACACATGTAATACACCCCTCCCCCCCATGTAATCTCACACAGTAATACACCCCCAGAGTGTATTCGAGGTGCTGAAGCACATTAACCCTGTGGCATTCAAGCTTCGCCTTCCTCCACCATTCCCATCCAGAACCTTTCCACATCTCCCTTGTAAAACCTGTCATCCTAAATCGGTATTCCCGCCAAGTACCTCCTTCTTCTCCTAACACTGATTCCACCAATGTCTTTAAAGTAAAGGAGATCCTGGATATAAAGTCCAGAGAAGAGATTCTTTCTTATCGACTGGAAGGGGTTCAGGCCAGAGGAGACATCTTGGGAACCTGAAGATAACATTCTGGATCGCAGTGTTCTTCAAAGGTTTCTTCAGCCCAAGAACAGTGGAAGGCCAAAGGGTGGGGTACTGTCACTGGTGCTCCTGTGACCCATGTCTAGGGTTACAGATGCACCAATGTATCTCCAGGTCCCTCACTGCGGCAGCTGTAGGGTTACTAACCCCTCTACGCTCCAGCAAAAGCTCCTGTGTCTGGCGCATGCGTTTCCGCCCCCTAGTGCGCATGTGCCAGCTTTGTGAAATTTTAATTGCCGCTGGTCATTCGCTGCCCTGATATATAGCCTTTCTCTTCCTTTGTTCCCTGCCCGATCTTGGTGCCCTGTTGCCTGAGAGAAGTGTATATTGAGACTATTGTGATCTATCCTCTGTGCTCTTCCTTCGAGACCTGTCCTCCTCCTTCTAAATTATTTTGTGTCCTTCTTCTAGACCTGTCCTCTTCCTTCTTCTACAATACTCTGTGCTGCTTGTTCTAGACCTGTCCTGCTCCTCCTTCTTTATTGTTCTGTGATCTTTCTTCTAGACCTAACCCCGTTCTTCTACAATACTCTGTCCTCCGTCTTCTAGATTTGTCCTTCTCCTCTTTGACATTACTCTGTGCTCCTTCTTCTAGACCTACATACCCCTTCTTCTACAATACTCTGTCCTCCTGTTCTCCTCTGTGCACCTTCTTCTACATCTGTCCTCTTCCTTCTACACAATCCTGTGCTCCTTTGAGACCTGTCCTCCTAAATTATTTTGTTCTCCCCTTCTAGACCTGTCCTACTCCTCCTTCTACATTACTATGTCCTCTTTCTTCTAGAACTGTCCTCCTCCTTCTACTTTAATCTATGCTTCTTCTTCTAGACCTGACATCTTTCTCCATCTTCATTAGACTGTGCTCCTCCTTCTAGACCTGTCCTCTCCCTTCTACATTTCTCCGTGCTCCTCCTTCTAGACCTGTCCTCATGCTCCTAAATTACTAATGAACTTATTCTTCTCCTCCTTTTACATTACTCAGTGATCCTTCTTCTAGACCTGTCCTCCACCTACTTCTACATTACTGTGTGCTCCACCTTCTAGACCAGTCCTCCTCCTTCTACATAACTAAGTGCTCAATCGCCTAGACCAGGGGTCCCCAGGGATCCCCCAGCGGACCGTTTCTAACTGGCCCCCTTCCCATCCAGCACTTGCTGCCAGCGGGTGCCTCCGGGCTGGCGCTCCAATAGAGTCAATGATTAGTCCGCGGCCTTCGGCAGTCGGGCAGGGGCCTCCGTCCGTCCGGACAGGAAGCTCCTGCCCGTCACTGAATAGTGCTCGATGCGGCCGGAAACGGCCGCTCGAACACTATTATTGCAGGTGGAGCAATGTGCCCGGAAGACAACCCCATTGCACATCACTTCTTGAACTTGGATGCGCGGCCGCGTGATTATGTCATCACGCGGCCGCACACCCCTTCCTGTCCAGCAGCAGCCAGAAGAAAGAAGACGCGGGAGCCAGGGGTGAGTACAGGGTTTTTAATTTTTTTAAAAAAAAACAGCAGTAGAAAGATTGTGGTGGTCCTAATATATGAAATAATGAATTATGGGGCCATTATAGAAAATAATAATGGAGGGGCAGCTTAGCGAATAATTATGAGGAGCAGCATAGGAAATAATTAATTATGAGGGGCAGTATAGGATATAATTAGTTATGAGGGGAAGCATAAGAAATACCGTAATTAATTATTAGGGGCAGCATAAGAAATAATAAATTATGAGGGGCAGCATAGGAAATAATTAATTATGAGGAGCAGCATAAGAAATAATAAATTATGAGGGGCAGCATAAGAAATAATAAATTATGAGGGGCAGTATATGAAATAATTAATTATAAGGGGCAGTATATGAAATAATTATGAGGGGCAGCATAGGAAATAATTAGTTATTAGGGGCAGAATAGGAAATAATTAGTTATGAGGGGCAGCATAGGAAATAATTAGTTATGAGGGGCAGAATAGGAAATAATTAATTATGAGGGGCAGTATAGGAAATAATTAGTTATGAGGGGCAGCATAGGAAATAATTAGTTATGAGGGGCAGCATAGGAAATAATTAGTTATGAGGGGCAGTATATGAAATAATTAATTATGAGGGGCAGCATAGGAAATAATTAATTATGAGGGGCAGCATAGGAAATAATTAATGGTGGGGGGAAGTATAGGAAATCATTAATTATAAGGGGCAGTATATGAAATAATGATGAGGGGCAGTATATGAAATAATTAATTATGAGGGGCAGCATAGGAAATAATTAATGGTGGGGGGAAGTATAGGAAATAATTAATTATAAGGGGCAGTATATGAAATAATGATGAGGGGCAGTATAGGAAATAATTAATTATGAGGGGCAGCACAGGAAATAATTCACTATGAGGGGCAGTATATGAAATAATTAATTATGAGGGGCAGCATAGGAAATAATTAATGGTGGGGGGAAGTATAGGAAATAATTAATTATAAGGGGCAGTATATGAAATAATTATGAGGGGCAGCATAGGAAATAATTAATTATTAGGGGCAGAATAGGAAATAATTAATGGTGACGGGCAGCATAGGAAATAATTAATGGTGGGGGGCCCAGTGTATTACGGATGCAGTCACATGTACCGCTAGTGCTGTGTTTTCAAGAAATTTCTTATATTTTTTTTATTTTTAAACTTCAGTCCTGCCCTCCAACGGTCCGAGAGGGACAGTGAACGGCCCCCTATGTAAAACGTTTGGGGACCCCCTCGTAGCATTTCACATACTAACGGTAGCAAGATTAAGCATTGCTAGGAGACGGAAATCAACGGAAATCCCCATTTTACCAGCTATCATCAAGGAAGTCCAACTAAATCAGGAAATGGAACGACTCGTTAGTAATAGATTAGGTAACCAGGCCCAATTTTTCTAAAATTTGGGCGAAATGGGATGATTATCAGGGGTAGCAAGGGGGACCATAGCACGGATTGTGGTAGGGTTTTGAGACCTCCGAACATTGATCACACTTCCTCCACCTCCCTTCAGATTAGATTTAAGGTTATTAAAGGGAAAATGTCAAACGCCTCAATCCGCAAGCCTATATATTACCACACAGCACATAGACAGCCTGATCCCTGTTTACTTGTCCATTATTTGTTACTTATATGATGTTATGTATTATTTCACAATGTGATTCCATCTGCATCTTATGTAAACCGGCGCTAATGATTGGGGCAGTATTCCATGCTTGGGTGTACTGTTCCCTACTCAATGTATATTTATGTTTTTGTAAAACTCCAATAAAAAATTTATGATAAAGTTTGGGGACCCCTGGCCTAGACCTTTCCCCCTTCTTCTATAATTCTCTGTGCTCCTTTTTCTCGACCTGTCCTCCTCCTCTTTCTCCATTACTGTGTTCCTGCTTTTAGACCCACCCTACTCCTTTTACATTACTTTGTGCTCCTTCTTCTAGACCTGTCCTCCTCCTTCTACATTACTCTGTGCTCTTCCTTCTAGACATGTTTTCCTCTTTCTACATTACTCTGTGCTCCTTCTTATAGACCTATTCCCCTTCTTCTACATTACTCTGTGCTCCTTCTTATAGACCTATTCCCCTTCTTCTACAATACTCTGTGCTCCTTCTTCAACACCTGTCTTCTTCCTTCGATATTATTCTGTGCTCCTCCTTCTAGACATGTTCTCCTCCTCCTACAATACTCCAGTGCTCCTTCTTCTAGACTGGTCATTCTACTTCTACAATACTCTGAGCTCCTTCTTCTAGATTTGCCCTACTCGTTCTACATTGCTCTGTGTCCCACCGTATAGACCTATTCCCCTTTTTCTACAATACTCTGTGTTCCTTCTTCTAGACCTCTCATCTTTCTCCTTCTAGTCTGTGCTCCTCCTTCGATATTACGCTGGGCACCTTCTTCTAGACCTGTTCTCCTCCTTCTACAATGCTCTGTGCTACTTTTTCTACACCTGTCTCCCTCATTTTACAATACTCTGTGCTCCTTCTTCTACACCTGCCTTTCTCCTTTTACAATGCCCTTTCTTCTAGACCTGTCCTCTTCCCTCTACATTCCTTTGTATTCCTCCTTCTAGAACTGTCCTCCACCTTCTACATTACTCTGTGCTCCTTCTATCTAGACCAGGGGTAGGGAACCTATGGCTCGGGAGCCAGATATAGCTCTTTTGTTGGCTGCATCTGGCTCTCAGACAGATCTTTAATAAATAGTGATGGCTACTATGGGGGTCATTTACTAAGGGCCCGATTCGCGTTTTCCTGACGTGTTACCCGAATATTTCCGATTTGCTCCGATTTCCCTTGAATTGTCCCGGGATTTTGGCGCTTGCGAACATATTGTGGCGCATCGCCGCTGGCATGCACGCGATGGAAATCGGGGGGCGTGGCCGAACGAAAACCCGACGGATTCGGAAAAAACGCCGCATTTAAAACAAAAAATCTGTCGCGGAGCTTGCACTTACCTTCACTCAGCCCGGCTCGGTGAACTCCAGCACGTTCAGATGCTTTTCAGCGCAGCGCCACCTGGTGGACGGCGGAGGAACTACCTTAATGAATCCCGGCCGGACCCGAATCCAGCGCAGAGAACGCGCCGCTGGATCGCGAATGGACCGGGTAAGTAAATCTGCCCCTATGTGTCTCTTAGTCTGATCACTGGACACAGGCTGCGCTGTTACCGCTGCCTAAGTCTTTTGTACGACCCAGGTGCCATGACCACTATTGTTTAAGCATGGGAGTATGCGCTGTGGCTACCTATCTACTGGGAGGCATGTCTACTGTGGGTATGTGCTGGGGCTACCTATACACTGGGTTCATGTGCTGTGTCTACCTATATACTGGGGCATGTGCTGTGGCTACCTATTTACTTGAGGGCATGTGCTGGGGCTACCTATCTACTGGGAGGCATCTGGTGGGTGTCAGGATTTGGAGTAGTGAACCCCCTGGACCACCGTGGACAATGGTGTAAGCAGACACCTGGGACCGGAGTCTAAGTGGTACTTAGTCTTCACCAGAGTCCGCCATAAAGCAGGATGGTCTTGCTACAGCGTGGTACTACCAGGTCGTTCCACAGGCGCAACTTGTCCACAGTGGCAGCCAAGGTCGAGGTACAGGATCACTAGGCAGCCTTGTGGTCAGGAACAGGTAGACGGTCAAGACAGGCAGCAATGATGAGAGGTTGGGGACAGAGCAAGAGGTCATTGCTGGCAGCTAAGGAGTAGAATCAGGAACAGGTCCTGGTGGTCTTGTGGTCTTTATAGGAACCCGGGAAGTGGGCAGCACCAATCAGCGGTGCACTGGCCCTTTAAATCTGTGAGTGCCGGCGCAGGCGCGCTGGCCAGCCGGGAGAGGAGCCGGAAAGTGGAGAGGGGCACGGGTGTGCCTGTGATCCGAGATGTAGATTGCAGGAGCACCACTGACACTGGTACGGCTCTTATGGAATAACATTTTAAAATATGTGGTGTTCATGGCTCTATCAGCCAAAAAGGTTCCTAACCCCTGATCTAGACCTTGTTTTCTGATTTTAAATTGTTTTGACCTCATCTATATACATTACAAGAATACAGAGAATCCTGCAGGGTTTCCAAACTTTGAAGCATTCTATTTGTGCTGGTGAATTAACCCCTTAGTGACCACCCATACAGGTTTCTATGTCTGTCACTAAGTGTCATTGGGCTAGACCGACAGGTTTGCTGGGGAAAGAGGAGACCATGTGCCCAGACATCAGGTTACATCCACATTTGGCGCCCGCCATGTGCCCAGACAGCAGGTTCCATCCGCATGTGGGGTGCCCGCCATGTGCCCTGACAGCAGGTTCCATCCACATGTGGGTGTCCGCCATGTGCACAGACAGCAGGTTCCATCCGCATGTGGGGTGCCCGCCATGTGCCCTGACAGCAGGTTCCATCCACATGTGGGCGTCCGCCATGTGCACAGACAGCAGGTTCCATCCGCATGTGGGGTTTCCGCCATGTGCCCAGACATCCACATAACAATGTAATGTAAGGAGTTACAAATCTTTATTGTGTAACATCACTAGGGGATTGAGATTTGAGAATTTTATTTCATGGGAAAACCCCTTTAATGAATGATGGTTTTCCTGGCTGCAATACTTCCTGTGGCCACCAGGAGGAGCTGCAGGAACAGATTTTCACCCTGAGTTTAGAAATGTGGCAGCTCCTGTCCATAGGTAATAACTAAGGAGAAAGAGGCATCACATGGCCCAAACATCTCCAGAACCTTAACCCAGAGGAGGATCCCCAGGAGCGGAGACCCCTCATATCTAGAGATCCCCCTCCACAGTAGATCGGGTGTGGAGATCGGAGCAGAGTTGCAGCAGTGCAGCTCCACGCAGCCCGCATCAAGAAAGCCGTGGACGCTGAAAGGCCCCATGTGGAGGTGAGGTGGCAGGATCCAGCAGTGCTCCTTCTGGGGCAGCCTCACAGCTTAGTACTCACAGGGGTGACCAGGACTGGTGGGTGTGTATGGCCCGGTAGCCTGATGTCAGCTACAGCACCCATACTGTTAATAGCCTTTGTGAGTATGAGAAGGCGAGTAAGACCTTGTGGTGGCTCCAGGAGGCGCTGTGAGAGACCCGGGCAAAGATGGCTACAGCTACCAAGCCCAGCAAAGGGGAGCTTGCAGAGCTGGTGAAAAGGCTCAAGATGGACATCAACTCTCTGGAAGGAAGACCATCATCCTGCACCACAGCGACCCCCTAGAGAGAAGATGGAGAATGATGACGGGTTCCGATCCATGGAGGTGGAGAAAACCAAGAGACTGAAGGGGCTCCAGTCACAGATGGATGAGGAGATGATTGAAGAGACTGCACTGGAACATCAGCTGTGACCATCTGCAACAACATCAGCAGACTCCATACAGCGGGCCCCCTGCAGAGCAGGTGGCTTTACCATCAGAGAGGGAAGACGACAATAGCGGCCAGGGTGGGAGGCCGATGGGATAGATACACCTCCTTGAGTCTCCGGTTCACATGCAGAACTTGTCGTTTGGTGATGATCTGGGACTGGAGATGAAAATGAAGATCAAGGCTAAGAAGATCTCGGCCAGAGAGGAGGCAAGACTGGTGTATGTGCCCCTCCCGCCTGTCCTGGGGAGATGGTCCTATCCCCTGTGGTAAAGACTGCAGCTGGTTCAGCCAATCTTTGTGTGGAGGCTGAGGTAGCTTCTTGTGTGAATGGTGGTGGTAGTACTATTGTTATTGTAAGTAATGGGTCTGTAGGGTCAGTAGGAACTGGTCCATCTGTGGCGGCATCTCAGACACATAGTTATGCAAGTGTCGCTTCCCCATCACCAGACTTTTGGGACAGCATGTTGCAACGGCGGCTCCTGGAAGCCCTCAGAAGGGGAGAGAGAACATTGAATGTAGATGGCCAGGAGGTTGATTTATCCTTTTGGATAGACAGGCTTGGCCTGTCAGCCTTCCGGGAGGAAGAGACTGTGTGGTCTCTCCCCACAGTCGGGCCAGTGGGGGCTCGTAGGAATGTGATTAGTGCTCACTGGAGGGGCAGTGATGTGTGTCCTCCAAGGGCAAAGGTAGAAGAGCTCCTTCTGATGATGAACCTCAATGAAGTTGACATTTTTGCCTTGATACATCCCTATGTCACCCCCATTTTTGACATCAGCTTTGTTCGGCCAGAGGGCCTTGAGCTCTTTTGGTTGAATTATGAGCAAAGGCGCAATGAGCCCGACTGGCGGGATTTCGCTGTGCAAGTGGTGTCCCGCCTGAATGAGGTCAACAGGTATGGTGAAGTAGTGGCAGTTCCTAAAAAGAACTTGAATGAGTTTGCCATCTGGTCAGGAGCCTGGACATTCATGGTTAAGTTGAGGTGTTCAGGAGGAAATTCCCTCCTCAGCTTTCTTGGGGAGGGACAGAATCCTAATCTTTTACCAGGGGCAGCCAACTGCCAACTGCAGTTTGGGTGAGCCATAGCCCTGTTCCGGAGACAAGTGCTGCTGCAGCTGAGGCCCTGGGGGTACAGGACTTGGATGAAGAGGTCAGGAGACTGGAGAAAGAGGAAGAGGCCATCATCTCTGGTTCTTCACTTTATGAGAGTATGTATGAGGACAATAAGAGGTGGCTAGATGAAATTGTAAGAAGGGTGCCAAAAAGTAAAAATGCAAACCTGTAAAAGCTTCAGCCGCTTCAAAGAAAGGCCAAACCAACTCCCCTTTGATTGTTCTTTCTAAGGATCCTGAGGGTAAGGATCCGGAGTCAGTGGTGGTAGGTTCTGTGGGGGGCGCCGAGTCTCCCTCCTCGGAGGATGAAAAGTCCTCGAGGGAGGATACCGGCCCAAAGTCTGGTGATGGGGACAATGGGGGTCATTTACTAAGGGCCGATTCGCGTTTTCCCGACGTGTTACCCGAATATTTCCGATTTGCAGCGATTTCCTCTGAATTGCCCAGGGATTTTGGCGCACGCGATCGGATTGTGGTGCATCAGCGCTGGCATGCATGCGACGGAAATCGGGGGGCACGGCAGAACAAAAACCCGACGGATTCGGAAAAACCGCCGCATTTAAAACAAAAAAAGTGTCGCGGAGCTTGCACTTACCTTCACTGGGAATAGGCCGGTGAACTTGAGTGCGTTCCGATCCTCTTCAGCGCAGGAGCGCCACCTGGTGGACGTCGGAGGAACTACCTTAATGAATCCCGGCCGAACCTGAATCCACCGCAGAGAACGCGCCGCTGGATCGCGAGTTCCCGTACTGTGGAACTCTCTACCAAAATGTGTCAGACTGTCCCCAAACTTCCAAACCTTCAAATGTAACATGAAACCCCACCTGTTCAGGATCACCTACATCACACAATGTTCTGCTGTTCTGCTACTTCACCTCATGTTTCCATCTAGCCCCTATATACATTGTGACCTCACTTTGTGTCTCCATCTACCCCCATATAGATTGTGACCTCACCTTGTGTCTCCATCTACCCTCCATATAGATTGTGACCTCACCTCGTGTCTACATCTACCCTCCATATAGATTGTGCCCTCACCTCGTGTCTACATCTACCCTCCATATAGAGTGTGACCGCACCTCATGTCTCCATCTACCCTCCATATAGATTGTGACCTCACCTTGTGTCTCCATCTACCCTCCATATAGATTGTGACCTCACCTCGTGTCTACATCTACCCTCCATATAGATTGTGACCTCAATTTGTGTCTCCATCTACCCCCCATATAGATTGTGACCTCACCTTGTGTCTCCATCTACCCTCCATATAGATTGTGTCCTCACCTCGTGTCTCCATCTACCCCCATATAGATTGTGCCCTCACCTCGTGTCTACATCTACCCTCCATATAGAGTGTGACCGCACCTCATGTCTCCATCTACCCTCCATATAGATTGTGACCTCACCTTGTGTCTCCATCTACCCTCCATATAGATTGTGACCTCACCTCGTGTCTACATCTACCCTCCATATAGATTGTGACCTCAATTTGTGTCTCCATCTACCCCCCATATAGATTGTGACCTCACCTTGTGTCTCCATCTACCCTCCATATAGATTGTGTCCTCACCTCGTGTCTCCATCTACCCTCCATATAGATTGTGACCTCACCTCATGTCTCCATCTACCCTCCATATAGATTGTGACCTCACCTCGTGTCTCCATCTATCCTCCATATAGATTGTGACCTCACCTCGTGTCTCCATCTACCCTCCATATAGATTGTGTCCTCACCTCGTGTCTCCATCTACCCTACATATAGATTGTGTCCTCACCTCGTGTCTCCATCCACCCTCCGTATAGATTGTGTCCTCACCTCGTGTCTCCATCTACCCTCCATATAGATTGTGTCCTCACCTCGTGTCTCCATCTACCCTCCATATAGATTGTGTCCTCACCTTGTGTCTCCATCTACCCTCCATATGGATTGTGACCTCACCTCGTGTCTCCATCTACCCTCCATATAGATTGTGTCCTCACCTCGTGTCTCCATCTACCCTCCATATAGATTGTGTCCTCACCTCGTGTCTCCATCTACCCTACATATAGATTGTGTCCTCACCTCGTGTCTCCATCTACCCTCCATATAGATTGTGTCCTGACCTCGTGTCTCCATCTACCCTCCATATAGATTGTGTCCTGACCTCGTGTCTCCATCTACCCTCCATATACATTGTGTCCTCACCTCGTATCTCCATCTACCCTCCATATGGATTGTGACCTCACCTCGTGTCTCCATCTATCCTCCATATAGATTGCGTCCTCACCTCGTGTCTCTATCTACCCTCCATATAGATTGTGACTTCACCTCGTGTCTCCATCTATCCTCCATATAGATTGTGTCCTCACCTCATGTCTCCATCTACCCTCCATATAGATTGTGTCCTCACCTCGTGTCTCCATCTACTCCCCCATATAGATAGGGACCTCACATTGTGTCTCCATCTACCCTCCATATAGATAGGGACCTCACCTCGTGTCTCCATCTACCCTCCATATAGATTGTGTCCTCACCTCGTGTCTCCATCTACCCTCCATATAGATTGTGTCCTCACCTCGTGTCTCCATCTACCCTCCATATAGATTGTTACTTCACCTCGTGTCTCCATCTACCCCCCATATAGAGTGTGACCTCACCTTGTGTCTCCATCTACCCTACATATAGATTGTTACTTCACCTTGCATCTTCATCTAACCCCATATAGATTGTCCTCACCCATTGTCTCCATCTACCCTCCATATAGATTGTGTCCTCACCTCGTGTCTCCATCTACCCTCCATATAGATTGTGTCCTCACCTCGTGTCTCCATCTACCCTCCATATAGATTGTGACCTCCTCTCGTGTCTCCATCTACCCTCCATATAGATTGTGTCCTCACCTCGTGTCTCCATCTACCCTCCATATAGATTGTGTCCTCACCTCGTGTCTCCATCTACCCTCCATATAGATTGTGACCTCACCTCACATCTCCATCTACCCTCCATATAGATTGTGTCCTCACCTCGTGTCTCCATCTACCCTCCATATAGATTGTGCCCTCACCTCGTGTCTCCATCTACCCTCCATATAGATTGTGACCTCACCTTGTGTCTCCATCTACCCTCCATATAGATTGTGACCTCACCTCGTGTCTACATCTACCCTCCATATAGATTGTGACCTCAATTTGTGTCTCCATCTACCCCCCATATAGATTGTGACCTCACCTTGTGTCTCCATCTACCCTCCATATAGATTGTGTCCTCACCTCGTGTCTCCATCTACCCCCATATAGATTGTGCCCTCACCTCGTGTCTACATCTACCCTCCATATAGAGTGTGACCGCACCTCATGTCTCCATCTACCCTCCATATAGATTGTGACCTCACCTTGTGTCTCCATCTACCCTCCATATAGATTGTGACCTCACCTCGTGTCTACATCTACCCTCCATATAGATTGTGACCTCAATTTGTGTCTCCATCTACCCCCCATATAGATTGTGACCTCACCTTGTGTCTCCATCTACCCTCCATATAGATTGTGTCCTCACCTCGTGTCTCCATCTACCCTCCATATAGATTGTGACCTCACCTCATGTCTCCATCTACCCTCCATATAGATTGTGACCTCACCTCGTGTCTCCATCTATCCTCCATATAGATTGTGACCTCACCTCGTGTCTCCATCTACCCTCCATATAGATTGTGTCCTCACCTCGTGTCTCCATCTACCCTACATATAGATTGTGTCCTCACCTCGTGTCTCCATCCACCCTCCGTATAGATTGTGTCCTCACCTCGTGTCTCCATCTACCCTCCATATAGATTGTGTCCTCACCTCGTGTCTCCATCTACCCTCCATATAGATTGTGTCCTCACCTTGTGTCTCCATCTACCCTCCATATAGATAGGGACCTCACCTCGTGTCTCCATCTACCCTCCATATAGATTGTGTCCTCACCTCGTGTCTCCATCTACCCTCCATATAGATTGTTACTTCACCTCGTGTCTCCATCTACCCCCCATATAGAGTGTGACCTCACCTTGTGTCTCCATCTACCCTACATATAGATTGTTACTTCACCTTGCATCTTCATCTAACCCCATATAGATTGTCCTCACCCATTGTCTCCATCTACCCTCCATATAGATTGTGTCCTCACCTCGTGTCTCCATCTACCCTCCATATAGATTGTGTCCTCACCTCGTGTCTCCATCTACCCTCCATATAGATTGTGACCTCCTCTCGTGTCTCCATCTACCCTCCATATAGATTGTGTCCTCACCTCGTGTCTCCATCTACCCTCCATATAGATTGTGTCCTCACCTCGTGTCTCCATCTACCCTCCATATAGATTGTGACCTCACCTCACATCTCCATCTACCCTCCATATAGATTGTGCCCTCACCTCGTGTCTCCATCTACCCTTCATATAGATTGTGTCCTCACCTCGTGTCTCCATCTACCCTTCATATAGATTGTGACCTCCTCTCGTGTCTCCATCTACCCTCCATATAGATTGTGTCCTCACCTCGTGTCTCCATCTACCCCTCCATATAGATTGTGTCCTCACCTCGTGTCTCCATCTACCGTCCATATAGATTGTGTCCTCACCTTGTGTCTCCATCTACCCTCCATATAGATTGTGCCCTCACCTCGTGTCTCCATCTACCCTCCAAATAGATTGTGACCTCCCCCCTGTCTCCATCTACCCTCCAAACCCCTCCACTTAATTTCATCACCACATACAACACAAGAAGAGCCAAATCCCTCTGGCACAAAGCACTAGTTCTGTCCTGACCACAGTATCATGTATATATAAGCAACGGACTTGGTCATTTAAAATTTAACTTTTACTTAATCACTTTAAAAACACTTAATGCAGTAAATAAACATAAAAGAAACGAGCACTATTACCAGGTGGAGCCTTGGGTTGCAGGATGGATATCCTAGAAAGACCTAAAGGGGGAATAGTTTCTCTCCCTATATAGTCGGTTGTCCCTATGGCCCCAGTTGCTCCCGTCCTGACAAGGACAGTACCCAAGTCGTCCCTAGACCGGTGTACTATTATGCCCTAAAAGGTATAGCCGATAAAAGTGTGCTCCCCGTCCCTCCCTACCCTACGCGTTTCATCACCGTTCACGGTGAGTCATCAGGGGGATTCGTGAGGACTGACGAAGAGGTTCAGGAGGGGGAGAAAATAACATTCAAGTCTGGGGTTCCAGGAATCCTGGAAACAGGTCACACGCAGGCCTTCCTGGAAACTTCCCCAGAAGAGGGGTCGGGTCCACCTTCGTTGAGTGGTATACCTTGGCTAGTGAGCCACATACAACACCAGTCATCAAAACATTAAACACATTCTCACTAAACATATGCCCATTCTATTAAGTGATCCACATCTCAAACGTTCCATCAATCGACCAACGGTCACTCTTAGAAGAGCTGGGACCCTCCATAATATTCTTGCATCTAGCAAACTTAAATCGGACAAAAAGACCCAATCAACCACCTTTCTGACTCTAAAAGGAGTCTACAAATGTGGGTCCTCAAGATGCCTTTGCTGCTTGAACATCCAGCATAAGAGAAAAACTTTCTGCTCAGTCATCACTGGTGAAACCTTTAAGATCCACTCTTTTCTCAACTGCTATTCTGCCTATATTATCTACTCTAGTGCCCATGTAATCTACCATATATAGGTAGGACCACCAAGAACTATACATTCCAATAAACAACCACAGATCCAATACCACCAACGGCTTCCTCATACATAGTGGGGCTAATTTACTAGGGGTCGCGCTAATCACTTTCGTCAGACTTTTCACCTTTAACAGGGATTATGTTGCATGTGATCTGTTTTTTTTTTGGCGCAGCTGTGCTGGCTTCCATGCAACACAAATTGGGGGACGTGCCGTCGGACGATCCAACTGATTCGGACTGAGCGCCGGACTTAACTGTCAAATTGAATGGGGCACAGTGCATTATACACAGACTATGCACTTTCAGTGAACTCCTGCAGACAGGTAAGTAAATGGGGGTCATTTACTAAGGGCCCGATTCGTGTTTTCCCGACGTGTTACCCGAATATTTCCGATTTGCGCCGATTGTACCTGATTTGCCCCTGGATTTTGGCGCACGCGATCGGATTGTGGCGCATCGGCGCTGGCATGCACGCGACGGAAATCCGGGGGCGTGGCCAAACGAAAACCCGACGTATTCGGAAAAACCGCCGCATTTAATAACCGAAAATGTGTCGCTTGGGAAGCGCTTACCTTCACCTGGTCCAGCGGGGTGTATTCCGGCGCGTTCCGATGTTTCTCAGCGCAGCAGCGCCACCTGGTGGACGGCGGAGGAACTACCTTCATAAATCCCATCCGGACCCGAATCCTGTTCAGAGAACGCGCCGCTGGATCGCGAATGGGCCGGGTAAGTAAATCTGCCCCAATGTGTCCCAGTGTTTCGAGCCATTTCGCCCTTAAACACGACAAGGATTTCAGTGGCATCTGGATTACTCCATCTACCATCAACAATAGACTCCAGAAACTGCGTCAACGGGAGTCGTACTGGATCTATAAACTGGACACACTCTCAACCTCAGATTTGAAAGATATGGTTGAAACTTTATTATGACCCCAATCATTACCCTTTGCCATCAGGTTTCTACCTTGAGTTCCAATCCTCCATCCAATACAATTGTCCACTTACAGTAATATTCACATTTCCCAGTCACCCTTTATGACTCTATACGTGGTCACTATAAGTGAATTATATGGGAGCTTAGAGTGTATTCTAATCTATGCATTAAATCACCTTTGTGATTTGATGTTATTATGTTATTTCATTTGGTTTTACTTCATACTTATGTTATTTTATGTTTTTTTCAGGTTTTATAGTTTATTCCATTTTTATTTATATATACGTGATCACTACATTATTTTTGCAGATTCTCCTTGATTTACCAGACATTCAGGGGGGGTTATTTACTAAGGGGCTGAATCAGATTTTTACGTCGGGTTACCCGAATTTTACCATTTTGTGCCGATTTTCCCTGAATTGCCCCGGGATTTTGGCGCACGCGATCGGATTGTGGTACATCGGTGCCGACATGCACGCTTCAGAAAACCTGTCGGATTCGGAGAAACCGCCGTATTTTTAAAAAAAAATGTGTCGCTTGACACGCACTTAACTGAACCCAGCCTAGCTTGGTGAACTTCAGTGAACTCCGACAGACTTCAGCGCAGCAGCGACACCTGGTGGACATCGGCGGAACTACCTTAGTGAATCGCCGGAAGACACGAATCAGCGTCGGAGAACCCGCCGCTGGATCGCAAATGGACCGGGTAAGTAAATGTGCCCCTCAGTCTCTAGTTGTCACACCAGTACATGTGCATATACATATGTATAATTGTATACATATGTATAGGCTACTTATGTTATTCTGTTTTTATAAGTACAGATTTGTACCTTCTTAACCTTCTTTTCTCATACCGCCATATCCACCATTCTGTCCTTCTATAATCAACACAGATAGACATGTTTATATTTCACTTTCCTGTCCACATCCTTCATACTTCTCTCATTTCTACCATCCAGCCATCTTCTCTTTAATCACCACACACTTGTCATCCGTATCGATGGCGCCAGCCGCACTATTGTCCGCAATCCAATTCCGATGCCAATGGTTATAGCCTTGTCCGCCTTGATCCTACACCACTGCGCATGCGCAACTCCATCCTGCTCCCGCGTCAAGCTGGCACACAGCCTGCCCAGACAGCGCTCGTCCCGGCGTTAATTCATCTCGGCACCACACGCAGCTCTGCTCAATCTGCAATGGTAGGTCCCCCCAGTTTCTATCCTACCACATAAGTCTTATCCATTCATCTCTTCCCCCCTCTTCTCCCAGGGTCTGGATTAATGCCAGTGACTGATCCCCGAAATCTCCTCTTTTCAGGAACAATATCAACTATAACAATTTCACAACTCTCCATTTCTTTCTGTACTCAATTATTCTAAACCCCTTTAACCCACTAAGTCCTGTAATTGACATCCTCAGATTGTGTTTCCCTTTTATATTGTATTTTACTATTTCATTATTGTCACGGGGTCACAGGTGCTCCTGCGACCCATATCCCTCGTTGCAGGCTCACCTGTGCCCCTCTATGATCGCTGGCGCTCCCGCTGCTCACCTCTCCGGGCTCCTGATTCCCGCAGTAAGAAAATCCTGCTTTACGGCGGGCTCTGGTGAAGACTGGGTGCCAGATTCCAGTCCCAGATGTCGGCTTGTGTCATCGTCCGCGGTGCACGAGCCTTGACAATTATATTAAAATATGTGGTCACCTTCCGGTCTACGTGTTATCAATGTCTGTCTAATTATTTATTCATATGGTGATCTTTCATACAACATTTTGTGTATCTATTTCTATCTATTTTTATACTTATTTAATTTTATTTTTAGACTGATATTTGACTTCCATTTATCTATTTATTTACACATCTATTTATCTATTTACCTACTTGTCTATTTGTTGTGTTTTATTCCCGATGCTTTCACTTTCTAATACCTCCTTTCTTAACACCTACTAATGTTTATCATATATACACTCACCGGCCACTTTATTAGGTACACCATGCTAGTAACGGGTTGGACCCCCTTTTGCCTTCAGAACTGCCTCAATTCTTCGTGGCATAGATTCAACAAGGTGCTGGAAGCTCCTCAGAGATTTTGGTCCATATTGACATGATGGCATCACACAGTTGCCGCAGATTTGTCGGCTGCACATCCATGATGCGAATCTCCCGTTCCACCACATCCCAAAGATGCTCTATTGGATTGAGATCTGGTGACTGTGGAGGCCATTTGAGTACAGTGACCTCATTGTCATGTTCAAGAAACCAGTCTGAGATGATTCCAGCTTTATGACATGGCGCATTATCCGGCTGAAAGTAGCCATCAGATGTTACAGGGTACATTGTGGTCATAAAGGGATGGACATGGTCAGCAACAATACTCAGGTAGGCTGTGGCGTTGTACCAAGGGGCCCAAAGAGTGCCAAGAAAATATTCCCCACACCATGACACCACCACCACCAGCCTGACCCGCTGATACAAGGCAGGATGGATCCATGCTTTCATGTTGTTGACGCCAAATTCTGACCCTACCATCCGAATGTCGCAGCAGAAATCGAGACTCATCAGACCAGGCAACGTTTTTCCAATCTTCTACTGTCCAATTTCGATGTGCTTGTGCAAATTGTAGCCTCAGTTTCCTGTTCTTAGCTGAAAGGAGTGGCACCCGGTGTGGTCTTCTGCTGCTGTAGCCCATCTGCCTCAAAGTTCGATGTACTGTGCATTCAGAGATGCTCTTCTGCCTACTTTGGTTGTAACGGGTGGCGATTTGAGTCACTGTTGCCTTTCTATCAGCTCGAACCAGTCTGCCCATTCTCCTCTGACCTCTGGCATCAACAAGGCATTTCCGCCCACAGAACTGCCGCTCACTGGATGTTTTTTCTTTTTCGGACCATTCTCTGTAAACCCTAGAGATGGTTGTGCGTGAAAATCCCAGTAGATCAGCAGTTTCTGAAATACTCAGACCAGCCCTTCTGGCACCAACAACCAAGCCACGTTCACAGGCCACAAATCACCTTTCTTCCCCATACTGATGCTCGGTTTGAGCTGCAGGAGATTGTCTTGACCATGTCTACATGCCTAAATGCACTGAGTTGCCGCCATGTGATTGGCTGATTAGAAATTAAGTGTTAACGAGCATTTGGACAGGTGTACCTAATAAAGTGGCCGGTGAGTGTATATATATATATTTTTTTTTTTATATATTTATATAAATAATTTTTTTTTCTTTTTATCCTACATGTCTACAGTCTCTGCTGCTTTTGAAGACACCAATACAGTGTTGAAAAGTGTTGTCACAAAACTGTTCCAATATGGTCTCTAATCTGGATGTAGTGCGTCTCTGGACTGACCCTGTATTTTTTCACATTGCTCTCATACTCCCTATATAGATTAAGTCCTCACCTTGTGTCTCCATCTTGTACATGTTATAATGTGTCTGTTCCAGTTTTCTGGTACTTTGTACTGATCTAAGGTCTTTGTATCTTGTACATATAATTATAAAGTGTCTGTGCCAGTGTTTCTGGTGACTTTGTATTGGATTTTTCTGTAACTGAATGGTCCCATCCTTCTTCTTTACAAGGACCAAAGGGGTAACCCATAGACTGTGACTCTCATGGATGACATCAGCCGTTTTCATCTCCTGTACTAACGTCTTCACTTCTTGGTAAAGGACAGGAAGGATTGGTAGGTATCTTTCCTTGATAGGAGGGTGAGAGCCAGTGGAGATAATATGCTGGATCAAGGTGGTCTGTCTAAAGTCCAACGGTGTTTGCTGAAAGCATGGTGGTGTTACATAACGACTTCCAGTAGACCTTGCACCTGATCAGCAGGAGTGATGTCATCGTCCCCAATGTTGAGTTTGAGCCACCAGGATTGTTCAGCAGGTGTGCCTTCAGCACTTCAGTGGACCTCGAGCATTTGTGAAGCAGATAAAGAGGCTTCCACAAAGTCTTTGGGGTGAACATAGAAAAAGGTGGCAACAGCTTGGTATCTTCTTAGATACACTGTGGAGTCTCCCACATTTTACAGCCAAATAGGGTCTTGTCCTAGGCTTCTGGGTGTCAGGATGAGTAGAACTCATGGGGAGATGGGTCAGCTGGTAAGGGTTCCAACACAACTTCGTAGTCTTGGTCCTGAACACCCATGCAAGCTTGGCACCATACTCTCAGTTGGAAGGCGGACAGGCTGCAGGTGCCGGAAAACTTTTGTTGTGCCGCCAGGACTTGCATTGTCTCTTGAATCACCTTCCTGGAGGCTAGAGAATTCTGGATAACAGTGACGGTGGACAATGGTGCCCAACACCAGGGAGAAGTTACCGTCTTTAGACACTTGGGTTACTACTACGCCTTGTCGTCATAATTCCGTATTTCTGATGGTTAGAGCTGCATATGGGTACAGTTTTCCCATTGTAGCGATGATGTTTAAGTAAGCCTATGGAGGCTGTAGCAGGAATGATCCTCTTATGCATTTCTTGAAGGTTGTGGTGTGTATAGTGGTCACCTGGAGGGTCACTCCATTAATGGTAACAAGAACCATGGGGAAAGTACCCACAAGCCTTGGCATCTAGGTGGAGTCTCTGTGAGTTAGAGTTTCATCCCTTGAAGATCATCCCGTAGCTTCAAGGGTTTGTCGTTTAACTGAAAACATTTTTTCTCCTCATGTCAGAATCGGCACAAATTTGGCAGAGTTCTTAAGTAGAGTTCTTAATTCTCTACTTTTGAAGCAGATAGTCCTAGCCCCTAAATTACTTCCTAACGTACAATTCCTGGATCTTTGCTTTATGTTGCATGGTTTTTAACATTCCACATATTTTACTAGAATATTAGGAGGCTGAGAATTTGGGGCCATTTTTCAAATGTTTTGGTAAATCTCCAAATCCCGTATTTATAGGCGCCTGCTCAACTTTCAAATTGACTGTGAAAGGCCTAAATAACAGCAAGACTTGTAAATGACCCCATTATGGAAGCTACACCCCTCAACGTATGAAAAAGCACTTAAAACATAATGGGGGTGCGGTGTACAAATTGTAAGATTTTTGGACAATACATCCATTTTGGGTGGAAAATTAAATATTCGGAATGCATTAAATGAAAAAAGTTTCCACAAAGTTTGATACCTAATTTCTCCCCAGTACCAATACTCCATATGTGGTGAAGGCTGCTGTACAGGCGCACGGCCGGGCATAGAACGGAAGGAGGAGCCATCCAGAGCAGATTTACATTGTCACATTCTACAGTCTATAATTTTTTTCTTTTTTTAATGTGCGCCTATATGGGCTTATTTTTTTGCCATATGAGATGCATTTTTCTGGCATCTATAGCTAATTAATGAGACTTTATTTGTTGGGGGAGAAAATGAAAATCATCAATTTTTGGTAAATTTTTTTTTGTTTTGTTTTTTTGGCCATTCACCATACCATAAAAATAATATATTATTTTTATTCTATAGGACGCCACAATTACAAAAATACCTCATTTATATAGATTTTTTAAAAATGTTTTCCCCAATTTTACTCAATAAAACTACTTTAGCATCACCGTCTTTTCAGATGCATAACTTTTTTAGTTTTCGGCTGAAAAAATTTGGTTATGAGCTTATTTTTTTAGAGTAGAGTTGTTCTTTTTAATGGTCTTATTTTGGAGCATTCTTTAAAATCACTTTTTAGAGCATTTTTTAAAGGATATTAAAAAAAAATCTTTTTTCAGAATTTTTTTTTTTTTTTTTTTACAGGGATCACTGTGCGGGTCCAGTAATGTTTCTGTTTTATTTTACAGATTGTTACGGATGCGGCGATACCAAATATGCGGGGGTTTTGTGTATGATATTCAATTTTACTGAAGAAAACCTAATTTGGATAAAATCTTGTTCGCATAGCATCACCGTCTTTTCAGTTGCATAACTTTTTTATTCTTTGGCTGACAAATCTGGTTAAAGGCTTATTTTTTGAGAGAAGATTTGTTCTTTTTAGTGGTCTTATTTTAGAGTGCATAACATTTTTTTAATTGCTTAATAAGGGAGTTAATTAAAAATGATTTATTTTCAGAAAGTTTTGGGGGGTATTATTTTCTGGGGTTCACCGTGCGCATCCAGTAATGATTCTGTTTTATTATACAGATTGTTACAAACCAATATGTGCTTTTTTGAGTATCTGTGTTTTTTTTTACTTATACAAACTTGAACCAGTGATGCTCTGATCGCTGGTTTAGGTCCAATACCCTGCTCCAATACTCATGTATATACTAAGGCATTGTAGAGCAGTCTACCATGTCTGGCGGTGCTCGCGCATGCGCAGACAGTTTACAGTCAGAACCGCTAGGCGTCTAACTACAGGAGACTTTAGACAGACTCGGGGCTGCCCAGAAGAGGATCGGATCCCCCCCGTAAGCGTCACAAGGGGATCCAATCCGTAGGAGGAAGACCCTTCAACACTGCAATTGAGCTTGACAGCGGCACGTAAAGGGTTAACACTCGCAATCCGAGCCAGCTCTGATCACAAGTGTTAGAGTGCGGTGTCAGCTGTAGTATCCAGCTGACACTCTCTACATCCGGTGCCGGCTCCGTTCATGAGCCGGTGTCAGAAGCAGGACGTAATAGAACGTCCCGATGCGGGAAGTATCTTCCCGCAGGGACGTACTATTACATCCAGGTGTGCAAAGGGATTGAAGTCCTGATTTAACGCTTGTGGCTCCAAGGTACTGAGAGTATATATATAAAAAAAATCTTCTCTGTGTAATAGAAGCTGTTTTATGTAACCTCCCAGTCTAGCTTGTTCTACCTTTTTCGATAACCACATACTTTAGCTGGGCAATAGTATGGCCATATTTTTAGAAATGTAGGTGAATAGGCTAAAATGTATCATGACATCTGATGGTAGATTTAGGTTTCCCGATTCTCTATGAGACCCGTTAGATTGTTTCACCAATGTTAAGAAAACCACTGGGGCATTTTTTATTCACATGTATAAAAGCCCATAACCCCAAACGGATGACCAGAGCGAGGATGATAAAAGGTATCTATCTCCACGAATGATATTGGAACATTGGGCACAGTGTAGACACGGAGACATTTTTCCTACTGGATAGGAACGTTTGATACGGGATCCTCACTGCACTTCCTGGATCCGCTTATACTAATCTATCTCGCAGACTTGGAGCTTCTTTATTGCAGATCAGGGGAGGGTTTTTAAACTCCTCTATCGCAGGAAAAGAGGTTTGTAAAAGCTTCCAGTGTTTTCTTACAATTTTATCAGTCCTTTGATTAAGTGGATGAAATTGATGTGAGAAGACTACTCTTTTTCCTTTGTCAGTCCGAGTTGTGAGACATCTCAACATCAGACTGTGCTTGTCTAAGGATCCTCTGTAGATAATCACGTTGTCTAAATCCAAGTTCCATCTCATTCAACCTAATCGGTTTCATATTCGGTCTGACACGATCCAATGAATTGTCTGGAGTTGTGGTTTAGGTATGGCTTTTTTAGTTGGGAAGTGAAGGATACTATTTCTGTTTGAAATTTTCCAATACAAGTCAATGTTCAACATACCATCATGATCTTTTATCAACAATGGGGCACATTTACTTACCTGGTCCAGTCGCGATCCAGCGGCGGGTTCTCCGACGCTTTTTCGGGTCCGGACGGGATTCACTAAGGTCCGTGAGCCGATATCCACAAGGTGTCGCTGCTGCGCCGAGGTCTGCTGAAGTTCACCGGACTTCACCTTCTATTTCTTGCTGAAGGTAAGTGCGTGTCAAGCAACACTTTTTTTTAAAAAATACCACGGTTTTTCAGATTCCTTTGGGTTTTGTACGCCCCCGATTTTTGTTGCATGCAACCCGACGCGATTGCGCCAAAATCCGATCATGTGCGCCACAGGGGACAGCAGTCTGCGGAAAAGTAGTTGGCGGCCAACAGGCGGGCGGAAGGGCAACTGGGGAACAGAAGGCGGGCGCAGGGGCAGTTGGTAGACAGCAGGCAGATGGAGGAGCAGTTGGTAGACAGCAAGAGGATGGAGGGGCAGTCGGGAGGCAGAAGGCTGACAAAGGGGCAGTCAGGGGACAGCAGGCAGAAGGAGGGGCAGTCGGGAGGCAGAAAGCTGACAAAGGGGTAGTAAGGAGACAGCAGGCGAAAGGAGGGGCGGTTCGGGGACAGCAAGACACCAGGGCTCCTCGGATGATGCTGGCTGTAGGTAACATGGAAAGCCTTTTACAGGTTCTGCCTGTGTACACTAGAAGGCTAACCTGCAGGGAGAGCCTTCATTCCCATAATGCCTTCCCTCTTCACCACCAACTGAATAGGTCCTCTATGCTGTCAGGTCAGAAGCCATGCTCCATGCTATACTTGCTAATCTACACATGGAGCTACAAGAGCTGAACTCAGTCATAAATCGAGCTGCAGCAGCAGTATACAGCCATACATGGAGCTGCAGCCGCACTACACAGCTATACATGGAGCTACAGTCACAGAACACAGCCATACATGGATCTACAGACGCAGTACACAGCTGTACATGGAGCTACAGTCACAGTACACAGCTATACATAGAGCTACAGGAGCAGTACACAGCCATAGATGGAGCTACAGAAGCAGTACACAGCCATACATGGAGCTACAGGAGCAGTACACAGCCATATATGTATCTACAGCTGCAGCACACATACATACATGGAGCTACAGCTACAGTACACAGCCAAACATGGAGCTACAGGAGCAGTACACAGCCATACATTGATCTAAAGGAGCAATACACAGCCACACATGGAGCTACATGAGCAGAACACAGCCATACATGGAGCTACAGTAGCAGTACACAGACATATATGAAGCTACAGCTACAGCACACAGTCACACATGAAATACAGGATCAGTACAAAGCCATACATTGAGCTACAGCCACAGTATACAGCCACACATGGAGATACAGCCACAGTACAGAGCCCCTCATGGAGCTACAGCTGCAGTACACAGCCATACATGGAGCTACAGCCACAGTACACAGCCATACATGGAGCTAGAGGAGCAGTACACAGCCATAGATTGAGCTACAGGCACAGTACACAGCCATACATGGAGCTACAGGAGCAGTAGACAGCCATTCATGGAGCTAAAGCTGCAGTACACAACCACACATGGAGCTACAGCCACAGTACACAGTGATACATGGAGCAGCAGCTACAGTACACAGCCATACATGGAGCTACAGCCGCAGTACACAGCTATGGATGGAGCTACAACCACAGTACACAGCCATACATGGAGATACAGCCACAGTGCACAGCTATGGATGGATCTAAAGGAGCAGTACACAGCCATACATGGAGCTACAGCCACAGTACACAGCCATAGATGGAGCTACAACCACAGTACACAGCCATACATGGAGCTACAAGAGCAGTACACAGCCATACATGGAGCTACAGGAGCAGTACACAGCCATACATGGAGATAAAGCCACAGTACACAGCCATACATGGATCTACAGGAGCAGTACATAGCCATACATGGAGATACAGCCACAGTACACAGCCATACATGGATCTACAGGAGCAGTACATAGCCATACATGGAGCTACAGTCACAGTACACAGCTATACATAGAGCTACAGGATCAGTACACAGCCATAGATGGAGCTACAGAAGCAGTACACAGCCATACATGGAGCTACAGGAGCAGTACACAGCCATATATGTATCTACAGCTGCAGCACACATACATACATGGAGCTACAGCTACAGTACACAGCCAAACATGGAGCTACAGGAGCAGTACACAGCCATACATTGATCTAAAGGAGCAATACACAGCCACACATGGAGCTACATGAGCAGAACACAGCCATACATGGAGCTACAGTAGCAGTACACAGACATATATGAAGCTACAGCTACAGCACACAGTCACACATGAAGCTACAGGATCAGTACAAAGCCATACATTGAGCTACAGCCACAGTATACAGCCACACATGGAGATACAGCCACAGTACAGAGCCCCTCATGGAGCTACAGCTGCAGTACACAGCCATACATGGAGCTACAGCCACAGTACACAGCCATACATGGAGCTAGAGGAGCAGTACACAGCCATACATTGAGCTACAGGCACAGTACACAGCCATACATGGAGCTACAGGAGCAGTAGACAGCCATTCATGGAGCTAAAGCTGCAGTACACAACCACACATGGAGCTACAGCCACAGTACACAGTGATACATGGAGCAGCAGCTACAGTACACAGCCATACATGGAACTACAGCCACAGTGCACAGCTATGGATGGATCTAAAGGAGCAGTACACAGCCATACATGGAGCTACAGCCACAGTACACAGCCATAGATGGAGCTACAACCACAGTACACAGCCATACATGGAGCTACAAGAGCAGTACACAGCCATACATGGAGCTACAGGAGCAGTACACAGCCATACATGGAGATAAAGCCACAGTACACAGCCATACATGGATCTACAGGAGCAGTACATAGCCATACATGGAGATACAGCCACAGTACACAGCCATACATGGATCTACAGGAGCAGTACATAGCCATACATGGAGATACAGCCACAGTACACAGCCATACATGGAGATACAGCCACAGTACACAGCCATACATGGAGATACAGCCACAGTACACAGCCATACATGGAGCAGCAACTACAGTACACAGCCATACATGGAACTACACCCGCAGTACACAGCCATACATGGAACTACAGCCACAGTGCACAGCTATGGATGCATCTAAAGGAGCAGTACACAGACATACATGGAGCTACAGCCACAGTACACAGCCATAGATGGAGCTACAACCACAGTACACAGCCATACATGGAGCTACAAGAGCAGTACACAGCCATACATGGAGCTACAGGAGCAGTACACAGCCATACATGGAGATAAAGCCACAGTACACAGCCATACATGGATCTACAGGAGCAGTACATAGCCATACATGGAGATACAGCCACAGTACACAGCCATACATGGATCTACAGGAGCAGTACACAGCCATACATGGAGATACAGCCAAAGTACACAGCCATACATGGAGATACAGCCACAGTACACAGCCATACATGGAGATACAGCCACAGTACACAGCCATACATGGAGCAGCAACTACAGTACACAGCCATACATGGAACTACACCCGCAGTACACAGCCATACATGGAGCTACAGCAGCAGTACACAGCCATACATGGAGCTACAGCTGCAGTGTACAGAAATACATGGATCTAAAGGAGCAGTACACAGCCATACATGGAGCTACAGCCACAGTACACAGCCATACATGGAGCTACAGCTGCAGCACACAGTCATAGATGAAGCTACAGCCACAGTACACAGCCATAAATGGAGCTACAAGAGCAGTACACAGTCAGACATGGATCTACAGCTGCAGCACACAGTCATGCATGGAGCTACAGGACAGGTACATACATGGAGGTACAGCCACAGTACACAGCCTCACCTGGAGCTACAGCCGCAGTATACAGCCATACATGGAGCAACAGGAGCAGTACACAGCCATACATTGAGCTACAGCCACAGTACACAGCCATACATAGATCTACAGCCGCAGAACACAGCCATACATGGAGCTACAGCAACAGTACACAGCCATACATGGAGCTACAGGATCATTACACAGCCATACACGGAACTACAGCCACAGTACACAGCCATACATGGAGCTACAAGAGCAATACATGGCCATACATGGAGCTACAGCCGCAGTACACAGCCATACTTGGAGCTACAATCACAGTGCACAGCCACATATTGAGCTACAACCACAGTACACAGGCATACATGGAGCTACAGCAACAGTACACAGCCATACATGGAGCTACAACTACAATACACAGCCACACATGGAGCTACAGCCACAGTACACAGCCATGCCTGGAGCTACAGCTGAAGCACACAGTCATACATGGAGCTGCAGGAGCAGTACACAACCATACATGGAGCTACAGCCACAGTACACAGCCATACATGGAGCTACAGCCACAGTACACAGCCACACATGGAGCTACAGCCGCAGTACACATCCATACATGGAGCTACAAGCACAGTACACAGCCATAGATGGAGGTACAGCCACAGTGCACAGAAATACATGGATCTAAAGGAGCAGTACACAGCCATACATGGAGCTACAGCCGCAGTGCACAGAAATACATGGATCTAAAGGAGCAGTACACAGCCATACATGGAGCTACAGCCACAGTACACAGCCATACATGTAGCTACAGCTGCAGCACACAGTCATAGATGAAGCTACAGCCACAGTACACAGCCATAAATGGAGCTACAAGAGCAGTACACAGTCAGACATGGATCTACAGCTGCAGCACACAGTCATGCATGGAGCTAAAGGACAGGTACATACATGGAGGTACAGCCACAGTACACAGCCTCACCTGGAGCTGCAGCCGCAGTATACAGCCATACATGGAGCAACAGGAGCAGTAAACAGCCATACATTGAGCTACAGCCACAGTACACAGCCATACATGGATCTACAGCCGCAGAACACAGCCATACATGGAGCTACAGCAACAGTACACAGCCATACATGGAGCTACAGGATCATTACACAGCCATACACGGAACTACAGCCACAGTACACAGCCATACATGGAGCTACAAGAGCAATACATGGCCATACATGGAGCTACAGCCGCAGTACACAGCCATACTTGGAGCTACAATCACAGTGCACAGCCACATATTGAGCTACAACCACAGTACACAGGCATACATGGAGCTACAGCAACAGTACACAGCCATACATGGAGCTACAACTACAATACACAGCCACACATGGAGCTACAGCCACAGTACACAGCCATGCCTGGAGCTACAGCTGAAGCACACAGTCATACATGGAGCTGCAGGAGCAGTACACAACCATACATGGAGCTACAGCCACAGTACACAGCCACACATGGAGCTACAGCCGCAGTACACATCCATACATGGAGCTACAAGCACAGTACACAGCCATAGATGGAGCTACAGCCACAGTGCACAGAAATACATGGATCTAAAGGAGCAGTACACAGCCATACATGGAGCTACAGCCGCAGTGCACAGAAATACATGGATCTAAAGGAGCAGTACACAGCCATACATGGAGCTACAGCCACAGTACACAGCCATACATGTAGCTACAGCTGCAGCACACAGTCATAGATGAAGCTACAGCCACAGTACACAGCCATAAATGGAGCTACAAGAGCAGTACACAGTCAGACATGGATCTACAGCTGCAGCACACAGTCATGCATGGAGCTACAGGACAGGTACATACATGGAGGTACAGCCACAGTACACAGCCTCACCTGGAGCTACAGCCGCAGTATACAGCCATACATGGAGCAACAGGAGCAGTACACAGCCATACATTGAGCTACAGCCACAGTACACAGCCATACATGGATCTACAGCCGCAGAACACAGCCATACATGGAGCTACAGCAACAGTACACAGCCATACATGGAGCTACAGGATCATTACACAGCCATACACGGAACTACAGCCACAGTACACAGCCATACATGGAGCTACAAGAGCAATACATAGCCATACATGGAGCTACAGCCGCAGTACACAGCCATACTTGGAGCTACAATCACAGTACACAGCCACATATTGAGCTACAACCACAGTACACAGCCATACATGGAGCTACAGCAACAGTACACAACCATACATGGAGCTACAACTACAATACACAGCCATACATTAAGCTGCAGCAACAGTACACAGCCATGCCTGGAGCTACAGCTGCAGCACACAGTCATACATGGAGCTGCAGGAGCAGTACACAACCATACATGGAGCTACAGCCACAGTACACAGCCATACATGGAGCTACAGCCACAGTACACAGCCACACATGGAGCTACAGCCGCAGTACACATCCATACATGAAGCTACAAGCACAGTACACAGCCATAGATGGAGCTACAGCCACAGTGCACAGAAATACATGGATCTAAAGGAGCAGTACACAGCCATACATGGAGCTACAGCCGCAGTGCACAGAAATACATGGATCTAAAGGAGCAGTACGCAGCCATAGATGGAGCTACAGTCACAGTACACAGCCATAGATGGAGCTACAGCCACAGTACACAGCCATACATGGATCTAAAGGAGCAGTACACAGCCATAGATGGAGCTACAGCCACAGTACACAGCCATACATGGAGCTACAGCTGCAGCACACAGTCATAGATGGAGCTACAGCCACAGTACACAGAGTCACATGGAGCTACAGCCCCAGTACACAGCCATGCATGGATCTACAGCCACAGTACACAGCCATACATGGAGCTACAAGAGCAATACATGGCCATACATGGAGCTACAGCCGCAGTACACAGCCATACTTGGAGCTACAATCACAGTGCACAGCCACATATTGAGCTACAACCACAGTACACAGGCATACATGGAGCTACAGCAACAGTACACAGCCATACATGGAGCTACAACTACAATACACAGCCACACATGGAGCTACAGCCACAGTACACAGCCATGCCTGGAGCTACAGCTGAAGCACACAGTCATACATGGAGCTGCAGGAGCAGTACACAACCATACATGGAGCTACAGCCACAGTACACAGCCATACATGGAGCTACAGCCACAGTACACAGCCACACATGGAGCTACAGCCGCAGTACACATCCATACATGGAGCTACAAGCACAGTACACAGCCATAGATGGAGGTACAGCCACAGTGCACAGAAATACATGGATCTAAAGGAGCAGTACACAGCCATACATGGAGCTACAGCCGCAGTGCACAGAAATACATGGATCTAAAGGAGCAGTACACAGCCATACATGGAGCTACAGCCACAGTACACAGCCATACATGTAGCTACAGCTGCAGCACACAGTCATAGATGAAGCTACAGCCACAGTACACAGCCATAAATGGAGCTACAAGAGCAGTACACAGTCAGACATGGATCTACAGCTGCAGCACACAGTCATGCATGGAGCTAAAGGACAGGTACATACATGGAGGTACAGCCACAGTACACAGCCTCACCTGGAGCTGCAGCCGCAGTATACAGCCATACATGGAGCAACAGGAGCAGTAAACAGCCATACATTGAGCTACAGCCACAGTACACAGCCATACATGGATCTACAGCCGCAGAACACAGCCATACATGGAGCTACAGCAACAGTACACAGCCATACATGGAGCTACAGGATCATTACACAGCCATACACGGAACTACAGCCACAGTACACAGCCATACATGGAGCTACAAGAGCAATACATGGCCATACATGGAGCTACAGCCGCAGTACACAGCCATACTTGGAGCTACAATCACAGTGCACAGCCACATATTGAGCTACAACCACAGTACACAGGCATACATGGAGCTACAGCAACAGTACACAGCCATACATGGAGCTACAACTACAATACACAGCCACACATGGAGCTACAGCCACAGTACACAGCCATGCCTGGAGCTACAGCTGAAGCACACAGTCATACATGGAGCTGCAGGAGCAGTACACAACCATACATGGAGCTACAGCCACAGTACACAGCCACACATGGAGCTACAGCCGCAGTACACATCCATACATGGAGCTACAAGCACAGTACACAGCCATAGATGGAGCTACAGCCACAGTGCACAGAAATACATGGATCTAAAGGAGCAGTACACAGCCATACATGGAGCTACAGCCGCAGTGCACAGAAATACATGGATCTAAAGGAGCAGTACACAGCCATACATGGAGCTACAGCCACAGTACACAGCCATACATGTAGCTACAGCTGCAGCACACAGTCATAGATGAAGCTACAGCCACAGTACACAGCCATAAATGGAGCTACAAGAGCAGTACACAGTCAGACATGGATCTACAGCTGCAGCACACAGTCATGCATGGAGCTACAGGACAGGTACATACATGGAGGTACAGCCACAGTACACAGCCTCACCTGGAGCTACAGCCGCAGTATACAGCCATACATGGAGCAACAGGAGCAGTACACAGCCATACATTGAGCTACAGCCACAGTACACAGCCATACATGGATCTACAGCCGCAGAACACAGCCATACATGGAGCTACAGCAACAGTACACAGCCATACATGGAGCTACAGGATCATTACACAGCCATACACGGAACTACAGCCACAGTACACAGCCATACATGGAGCTACAAGAGCAATACATAGCCATACATGGAGCTACAGCCGCAGTACACAGCCATACTTGGAGCTACAATCACAGTACACAGCCACATATTGAGCTACAACCACAGTACACAGCCATACATGGAGCTACAGCAACAGTACACAACCATACATGGAGCTACAACTACAATACACAGCCATACATTAAGCTGCAGCAACAGTACACAGCCATGCCTGGAGCTACAGCTGCAGCACACAGTCATACATGGAGCTGCAGGAGCAGTACACAACCATACATGGAGCTACAGCCACAGTACACAGCCATACATGGAGCTACAGCCACAGTACACAGCCACACATGGAGCTACAGCCGCAGTACACATCCATACATGAAGCTACAAGCACAGTACACAGCCATAGATGGAGCTACAGCCACAGTGCACAGAAATACATGGATCTAAAGGAGCAGTACACAGCCATACATGGAGCTACAGCCGCAGTGCACAGAAATACATGGATCTAAAGGAGCAGTACACAGCCATACATGGAGCTACAGCCGCAGTGCACAGAAATACATGGATCTAAAGGAGCAGTACGCAGCCATAGATGGAGCTACAGTCACAGTACACAGCCATAGATGGAGCTACAGCCACAGTACACAGCCATACATGGATCTAAAGGAGCAGTACACAGCCATAGATGGAGCTACAGCCACAGTACACAGCCATACATGGAGCTACAGCTGCAGCACACAGTCATAGATGGAGCTACAGCCACAGTACACAGAGTCACATGGAGCTACAGCCCCAGTACACAGCCATGCATGGATCTACAGCCACTGCACACAGCCATACAAAGAGCTACAGCCACAGTACACAGCCATACATGGAGCTACAGGAGCAATACACAGCCATACATAGAGCTACAGCCACAGTACACAGCCATACATGGAGCTACAGGAGCAGTACACAGCCATACATGGAGCTACAGCCACAGTACACAGCCATACATGGAGCTACAGTAACACTACACAGCCATACATGGAGCTATAGCTGCAGTACACAGCCATACATGGAGCTATAGCTGCAGTACACAGCCATACATGCAGCTACTGGAGCAGTACACAGCCATACATGGAGCAACAGGAACAGTGCACAGCCATACATGGAGATACAGCCACAGTACACAGCCATACATGGAGCTACAGCCACAGTACACAGCCATACAGGGAGCTACAGCCACAGTACACAGCCATACATGCAGATACAGCCACAGCCACAGTACACAGCCATACATGGAGCTACAGGATATCCTGCAACTGTTGCTTCCCCGCTCAGGTCCGCCAGAGTTTACCTTCTTCTTCCCGGTGCATGTAAGTGCACTGACTTGCGAAACAAATTGAATGTTTAATCCTGTGCTCAGTCTGAATCAGTCGGATTGCCGACAGCACGGCCCCCAATTTTTGTGGCATGTAAGCCGTTGCCGCTGCGGCAAAATCTTATCATGTGCGACACAATCCCCTGCTTAATCCCTGTCAAAGCCACGCAAATCCCGAAAATGTTGGGAAGTCCAACGCAAATGCGAAATAAGCCCCAATGGGGGAGATTCACAAATGTGTCTCAGGCTGGGACAGTGCAGAGCTGAGTGTCACTCGTCTTGTGCTATAGCAGTGATAATGGGGCACATTTACTTACCCGGTCCATTCGCGATACAGCGGGGTGTTCTCCGACGAGGATTCACGTCTGCCTGGATTCATTAAGATCGTGCGCCCGATATCCAGCAGGCGTCGCTGCTGCGCCGAGGTCCACTGGAGTTCACCTTCTTCGTCCCGGTGCTTGTAAGTGCGTGTCAAGCGACACAAATTCTTTTTTAATTACCTCAGTTTTTCCAAATCCGTCGGGTTTTCTGATGGCCACGCCCCCGATTTCCGTCGCGTGCAAGCCGACGCCAATGCAACACAATCCGATCGCGTGTGCCAAAAACCCAGGGCAATTCAGGGAAAAACTGTGCAAATCGGTAATATTCAGGGAAACCGGCGATTCGGCCCCTTAGTAAATGAGCCCCAATGAGTCTGGAATTTCGAATTCTACTTTTAGCTGTTCTAAACTGTGAGCCACATTTTGGCTCAACCTCCTTGATTTTTTGGCACATGGGCTAATTTCCATGTGGCCACACCCCCTTCTCAGAAACCACAAACCATTTTGCGAGGTGATGCCTTCTTTGTAGGACAAATGTGAAAACAGCCAAAAAATGTAGAAGAGAGATAATTCGTCCCTCATATATTGATCAGATTAATCCAAAGAAATGCATGATGTTTTGGTCAATCTCCGACCTTACTCAGAGAACTGTGGAATATGTTGGCACAAGATACCCCGGGCAATGTCATTACCTTTTCCGGTCTCGGATGGGCATGTGACTTACACATTTCCGGTACATGGCACGCACGCCGCATTATTGAACCGCAATATGCGGAAAAGGGTATGAACAAGAGGCAGGACATAATTCTAACATATTAAATTCCCCTGTTATTTCCTCTGTAGTTAGCCCTTCTCAAACTTCCAGTATTTTCCACAAATTCATGTTATCCTAGTGTTGTAGTCATGTATTGTATGTTTTCTAAGTATCTTAGATATGTCATGTATGTACATTAATATGTTGCACGGTGCTCATGTGATATATGTGATATACATTTAGGTTTATGTGTCACTCTATGTTTACTGCATGATATTCTAATTCCAATTCTAAATCTCTTTAAATTTCTAGGAATGTCACCAAAGAACGGACTATCATATGTTATTGTATATATTATTGTATACTTTTTTTATATACCCTTTTGATAACTAGAATGATATGAGTATAAGGTTCTCCAAATAAGAGACCTTACATTAAGAATAATGTATACTACACAACGTAATATCATAAGTTGTTCCCATTGTTCAATCTTTATTGATGTCCAGGTGGTAAACGGTGTAACAACCGATACCAATGGATCAGAAGCACATCTTTTTTAATATTTGTAACTAAGAATTTTAAGATTATATTCATTTACCTGAGCTGTGCATTTTTCGAGCCGCGCTCCCGGTCATGTGACTTGGTAGGAGGAGTTCTTGTCATGTGACCTGGAGGCGCGACTCGACTCACGTGATAGCGATACAACATAAAAGGTGCTAGCTCAGAGAGCGTGTGGCAGGTTATGATTAAGACGGTCTCCGTCGAAACGCGTCAACCTATCAGTCCTCGTGTTTATGGCGTTTTAAACTAATAAAGGAAACACTTGTTATTTGCACCCTGTGACGTCCTTCTTGAAGTGCCGGTATTTTGTACCTTTTTCCTTGGATTTGCTACACGGCTATGGACTAGCTATCCGAGCACCAGAGGATTTACACAGAGCGTGGACAATCAAGACGGTCTGATGGTTGGGTGAGCCGGCTTATTTTTTTCTACTTTCTTCTACATGGTAGTGAAAGTGTTACATTTTTTCTGTGCAATATGCGGTTGGTCCGTGCCGGATGTCCGGGGGCAGGAGGACTATATAACGTCACTTCCCACACACTCTGGCACCCCTGAGGAAGCCTGGTCAGCAGGCGAAACGCGTGGGGATCTCTCCAGCCCCCGGTGCCCAGCCTTTGCACTCATGATACATAGGTAACTATGGTCTGATCTATCATACAGCTAATTTATACCACACTTGTAGATTTACTATTTACTTCTTTCTCAATTGTCTATGGCTGTTGATATACCCATACTATGTTATAGCTATACTTAACAGGCACGGGATTTGCTGGTTTGTTTTGGCACAGTCAAGTGCCTTTTTAAATGCTTTTAAATGTATCTACTTTAATTCTTAAATAAAATTTTCATGAATTGTTATACATTATGGGCATCCCTGTTTTCTTGTATGATTTGAAATATTCCAATTGGATGCTAATAGTCTATTACATTTAGACCCTACTTTACACTTTTAATGTTGGCACAAGATGTAATGACTCCTAATGAGACATAATAGGGCTTACTTACTAAGGGTCTGCAGACGATTTCCGTTTTGTGCCGTATTTATCAGGAGTTTTTGCAGCACACGATCGGATTTTAGCACATCAGCACATATCGGCAGTGGGAGGGGGCACGGGCCATCGGACGATCCGACTGATTTGATCTAAGCGCGGGATTTAACTTTGAAATTGTGTCGCAAGCCATGTACTTACATACACCAGGAAGATGATGGTGAACCCCGGTGGACCTGAGTGGGGAAGCAACACATGCAGGACAAGATCTTTGTGAGTTGCGGCAGAGTACATTATCGTCGGACATTCCGGATTGGGAAACATGCAGGGACCGGGTAAGTAAATGTGCCCCAATGTCCTGGGACTCGGGGCCTCTCATCCCCTGGGCCTCTCCTCCCTGGGGCCCCTGCCCATGCCTCTCATTCCCTGGGCCTCTCCTCCCTGGGGCCCCTGCCCATGCCTCTCATCCCCTGGGCCTCTCCTCCCCCAGGGCCCCTGCCTCTCTTCCCCCTGGGGCCCCTGCCTCTCCTCCCCCCGGGGTCCCTGCCTCTCTTCCCCCTGGGGCCCCTGCCTCTCCTCCCCCCGGGGTCCTTGCCTCTCCTCCCCCGGGGCACCTGCCTCTCCTCCACCTGGGGCCCCTGCCTCTCGTCCCTGCGGGGCCCCTGCCTCTCCTCCCCCTGGGGCCCCTGCCTCTCCTCACCATGGGGTCCCTGCCTCTCCTCCCCATGGGGTCCCTGCCTCTCATCCCCTGGGCCTCTCCTCCCTGGGGCCCCTGCCTCTCATTCCCTGGGCCTCTCCTCCCTGGGGCCCCTGCCCATGCCTCTCCTCCCCTGGGCCTCTCCTCCCCCTGGGGCCCCTGCTTCTCCTCCCCCCAGGGCCCCTGCCTCTCCTCCCCCTGGGGCCCCTGCCTCTCCTCCCCCCGGGGTCCCTGCCTCTCCTCCCCCCCGGGTCCCTGCCTCTCCTCCACCTGGGGCCCCTGCCTCTCGTCCCTGCGGGGCCCCTGCCCCTGCCTCTCCTCCCCCTGGGGCCCCTGCCTCTCCTCCCCATGGGGTCCCTGCCTCTCCTCCCCTGGGCCTCTCCTCCCTGGGGCCCCTGCCCATGCCTCTCCTCCCCTGGGCCTCTCCTCCCTGGGGCCCCTGCCCATGCCTCTCATTCCCTGGGCCTCTCCTCCCTGGGGTCCCTGCCCATGCCTCTCATTCCCTGGGCCTCTCCTCCCCATGGGGTCCCTGCCTCTCATCCCCTGGGCCTCTCCTCCCTGGGGCCCCTGCCCATGCCTCTCATCCCCTGGGCCTATCCTCCCCCTGGGGCCCCTGCTTCTCGTCCCCCCAGGGCCCCTGCCTCTCTTCCACCTGGGGCCCCTGCCTCTCCTCCCCCTGGGGCCCCTGCCTCTCCTCCCCCCGGGGTCCCTGCCTCTCGTCCCTGCGGGGCCCCTGCCTCTCCTCCCCCTGGGGCCCCTGCCTCTTCTCCCCCTGGGGCCCCTACCTCGCTTCACTGCGGGCCCCTGCCTCTCCTCCCTAGGGTCCCAGTCTGTTCCTCCGGCTGCTTCACAATCTGTAATTACCTTTCATTATTAGGAGTCGGCGTTAACCCTTGGCGCAGGCGCTGGCGGGGGAAAGATAGCGACGCTTTACATTCCTCTCCTTCCAAATTAATTAAAATCCCTCTAATTACAATTTGACTAAAATGCCGCGTTTTTGCCTTATTATGTCTTTAGAGAAGTGAAATTGAATATTAGAACGAACCGATCTGCGGCGAGGACTGAGCTGTCAGCAAAATCGCGCAGAATTAATTATTTCAGCCTGATAAACCTTTTCATCTATTTGACTCGTTTTACAGAAAAGCCAATTAATAATGTCAAACACACTTTACTCCGGGGCCCCGCGCTCTAATGAGGCTGTTTATAGGAGAGCGGCGCCAGCCGAGGGCATCACGCCACTGCCGCCCGCCACCACCCGGATAATCCTGTCAGTAGTGTCTCTACACACCCGGACCTATCCGCACCGTATCAGAGGAAGCCCCTGACTACCCGACACTACACCAAGGAAACCTCCATGTGTCCAGGCGCAATCATAGCTCAGCTACATGACAAACACAGATCAGCTACATCACACACACATAGCTCAGCTACACGACACACACAGCACAGCTACATGACACACACACAGCTCAGCTACATGACACACACAGCTCAGCTACATGACACACACACAGCACAGCTACATGACACACACAGCTCAACTACATGACGCACACAGCTCAACTACACGACACACACAGAAAGCTCAGCTATATGACACACACACACAGCTCAGCTACAGGACACACACACAGCTCAGCTACATGACACACACAGATCAGCTACATCACACACACATAGCTCAGCTACACGACACACACAGCTCAGCTACATGACACACACACAGCACAGCTACATGACACACACAGCTCAGCTACATGACACACACACAGCACAGCTACATGACACACACAGCTCAACTACATGACACACACAGCTCAACTACACGACACACACAGAAAGCTCAGCTATATGACACACACACACAGCTCAGCTACAGGACACACACACAGCTCAGCTACATGACACACACAGATCAGCTACATCACACACACATAGCTCAGCTACACGACACACACAGCTCAGCTACATGACACACACAGATCAGCTACATCACACACACATAGCTCAGCTACACGACACACACAGCTCAGCTACATGACACACACACAGCTCAACTACATGACACACACAGCTCAGCTACATGACACACACACAGCACAGTTACATGACACAGACAGCTCAACTACATGACACACACAGCTCAACTACACGACACACACAGAAAGCTCAGCAACATGACACACACACAGCTTAGCTACATGACACACACAGCTTAATTACATGACAGACATACACTGCTCAGCTACATAAAAAAAACACACACACACAGCACAGCTACATAATATGAAGGACACACACTCAGCTACATGACACACACAGCTCAGCTACATGACACACACACACACAGTACAGCTAAATGACACACACACAGTCCAGCTACATGATCTACACACAGCTCAGCTACATGACACACACACAGCTCACCTACATGATCCACACACAGCTCAGCTATACATGACCCACACACACACACAGCTCAGCTACATGACACACACACAGTCCAGCTACATGATTAACACACAGCTCAGCTACATGACACACACACAGCTCAGCTACATGATCCACACACAGCACAGCTATACATGACCCACACACACACACAACTTAGCTACATGACACACACAGCCTAGCTACATGATCTACGCACAGCTCAGCTACATGATCTACACACAGCTCAGCTACATGACACACACACAGCTCAGCTACATGATCCACACACAGCTTAATTACATGATCTATACCCAGCTCAGCTACATGACACACACACAGCACAGTACATGATCCACACATAGCTCAGCTATATGACACACACACAGCACAGCTACATGACACACACACAGCTCAGCTACATGACACACACACAGCTCAGCTACATGATCCACACATAGCTCAGCTACATGACACACACACAGCTCAGCTACATGATCCACACACAGCTCAGCTATATGACACACACAGCACAGCTACATGACACACACACAGCTCAGTTATATGACACACACAGCACAGCTACATGACACACACACACAGCTCAGCTACATGAAACAACACACCCACACACACAGACCAGCTAAGTTTGACTCGTACCCTCTGTCCTGTGTCTGGGACACCCTTGACCTGAGGACGGGGTATTGGCAGACACCTCACTGACATGGCAGAAGCTTTTGTTTTAGGGCGCATTCACACGATGTGTTGCGGAGCGTTTTTTTGCGCGTTTTTCCACGCATTCCAAAGGCTTCAGCCTTGATCACATGTTGAAGTAACATTGCTTTTTAGCAAATGCAATGGAAACGCAATGTTACTTCAACATGTGATCAAGGCTGAAGCCTTTGGAATGCGTCAAAAACGCATCAAAAAAAGGTGACACAACGCATCGTGTGAATGCGCCCTTTTTGGCGGACCTTTTAAAAACGGGCCAAAAACATGTCCAAAACATGTTAGTGTATGTGTGTGTATATTTATATGTAAGTGTATATATATGTGTGTGCATATATAAGTATGTATTGGGTATATATGTATGTGTGTATATAGATGTGTGTGCATATATAAGTATGTATTGGGTATATATGTATGTGTGTATATAGATGTGTGTGCATATATAAGTATGTATTGGGTATATATATATATGTATGTGTGTATATAGATGTGTGTGCATATATAAGTATGTATTGGGTATATATGTATGTGTATATATAGATGTGTGTGAATATATAAGTATGTATTGGGTATATATGTATGTGTGTATATAGATGTGTGTGCATATATAAGTATGTATTGGGTATATATGTATGTGTGTATATAGATGTGTGTGCATATATAAGTATGTATTGGGTATATATGTATGTGTGTATATAGATGTGTGTGCATATATAAGTATGTATTGGGTATATATGTATGTGTGTATATATAGATGTGTGTGCATATATAAGTATGTATTGGGTATATATGTATGTGTGTATATAGATGTGTGTGAATATATAAGTATGTATTGGGTATATATATATATGTAAGTGTATATATAGATGTGTGTGCATATATAAGTATGTATTGGGTATATATGTATGTGTGTATATAGATGTGTGTGCATATATAAGTATGTATTGGCTATATATGTATGTGTGTATATAGATGTGTGTGCACATATAAGTATATATTGGGTATATATGTATGTGTATATATAGATGTGTGTGCACATATAAGTATTTATTGGGTATATATGTATGTGTGTATATAGATGTGTGTGCATATATAAGTATGTATTGGGTATATATGTATGTGTGTATATATAGATGTGTGTGCATATATAAGTATGTATTGGGTATATATGTATGTGTGTATATAGATGTGTGTGTATATATAAGTATGTATTGGGTATATATGTATGTGTGTATATAGATGTGTGTGCATATATAAGTATGTATTGGCTATATATGTATATGTGTATATAGATGTGTGTGCACATATAAGTATATATTGGGTATATATGTATGTGTATATATAGATGTGTGTGCACATGTAAGTATTTATTGGGTATATATGTATGTGTGTATATAGATGTGTGTGCATATATAAGTATGTATTGGGTATATATGTATGTGTGTATATATAGATGTGTGTGCATATATAAGTATGTATTGGGTATATATGTATGTGTGTATATAGATGTGTTTGCATATATAAGTATGTATTGGGTATATATGTATGTGTGTATATAGATGTGTGTGCATATATAAGTATGTATTGGGTATATATGTATGTGTGTATATAGATGTGTGTGAATATATAAGTATGTATTGGGTATATATGTATGTGTGTATATAGATGTGTGTGCATATATAAGTATGTATTGGGTATATATGTATGTGTGTATATAGATGTGTGTGCACATATAAGTATGTATTGGGTATATATGTATGTGTGTATATAGATGTCTGTGCATATATAAGTATGTATTGGGTATATATGTATGTGTATATATAGATGTGTGTGCATATATAAGTATGTATTGGGTATATATGTATGTGTGTATATAGATGTGTGTGCATATATAAGTATGTATTGGCTATATATGTATGTGTGTATATAGATGTGTGTGCATATATAAGTATGTATTGGGTATATATGCATGTGTATATATGTATAGGTATATATGTATGTGTGTATATAGATGTGTGTGCATACATAAGTATGTATTGGGTATATATGTATGTGTGTATATAGATGTGTGTGCATATATAAGTATGTATTGGGTATATATGTATGTGTGTATATAGATGTGTGTGCATATATAAGTATGTATTGGGTATATATGTATGTGTGTATATAGATGTGTGTGCATATATAAGTATGTATTGGGTATATAGGTATGTGTGTATATAGATGTGTGTGCATGTATAAGTATGTATTGGGTATATATGTATGTGTGTATATAGATGTGTGTGAATATATAAGTATGTATTGGGTATATATGTATGTGTGTATATAGATGTGTGTGCATATATAAGTATGTATTGGGTATATATGTATGTGTGTATATAGATGTGTGTGCACATATAAGTATGTATTGGGTATATATGTATGTGTGTATATAGATGTCTGTGCATATATAAGTATGTATTGGGTATATATGTATGTGTATATATAGATGTGTGTGCATATATAAGTATGTATTGGGTATATATGTATGTGTGTATATAGATGTGTGTGCATATATAAGTATGTATTGGCTGTATATGTATGTGTGTATATAGATGTGTGTGCACATATAAGTATGTATTGGGTATATATGTATGTGTATATATAGATGTGTGTGCACATATAAGTATTTATTGGGTATATATGTATGTGTGTATATAGATGTGTGTGCATATATAAGTATGTATTGGGTATAAATGTATGTGTGTATATATAGATGTGTGTGCATATATAAGTATGAATTGGGACATATATGTATGTGTGTATATAGATGTGTGTGCACATATAAGTATGTATTGGGTATATATGTATGTGTGTATATAGATGTGTGTGCATATATAAGTATGTATTGGGTATATATGTATGTGTGTATATAGATGTGTGTGAATATATAAGTATGTATTGGGTATATATGTATGTGTGTATATAGATGTGTGTGCATATATATGTATGTATTGGGTATATATGTATGTGTGTATATAGATGTGTGTGCACATATAAGTATGTATTGGGTATATATGTATGTGTGTATATAGATGTGTGTGCACATATAAGTATGTATTGGGTATATATGTATGTGTATATATAGATGTGTGTGCATATATAAGTATGTATTGGGTATATATGTATGTGTGTATATAGATGTGTGTGCATATATAAGTATGTATTGGGTATATATGTATGTGTATATATAGATGTGTGTGCATATATAAGTATGTATTGGGTATATATGTATGTGTGTATATAGATGTGTGTGCATATATAAGTATGTATTGGCTATATATGTATGTGTGTATATAGATGTGTGTGCATATATAAGTATGTATTGGGTATATATGTATGTGTATATATAGATGTGTGTGCATATATAAGTATGTATTGGGTATATATGTATGTGTGTATATAGATGTGTGTGCATATATAAGTATGTATTTGGTATATATGTATGTGTGTATATGTAGATGTGTGTGCATATATAAGTATGTATTGGGTATATATGTATGTGTGTATATATAGATGTGTGTGCATATAAAAGTATGTATTGGGTATATATGTATGTGTGTATATATAGATGTGTGTGCATATAAAAGTATGTATTGGGTATATATGTATGTGTGTATATAGATGTGTTTGCATATATAAGTATGTATTGGGTATATATGTATGTGTGTATATATAGATGTGTGTGCATATATATGTATGTATTGGGTATATATGTATGTGTGTATATAGATGTGTGTGCATATATAAGTATGTATTGGGTATATATGTGTGTGTGTATATATAGATGTGTGTGCATATATAAGTATGTATTGGGTATATATGTATGTGTGTATATAGATGTGTGTGCATATATAAGTATGTATTGGGTATATATGTATGTGTGTATATAGATGTGTGTGCATATATAAGTATGTATTGGGTATATATGTATGTGTGTATATAGATGTGTGTGCATATATAAGTATGTATTGGGTATATATGTATGTGTGTATATAGATGTGTGTGCAAATATAAGTATGTATTGGGTATATATGTATGTGTGTATATAGATGTGTGTGCATGTATAAGTATGTATTGGGTATATATGTATGTGTGTATATAGATGTGTGTGCATATATAAGTATGTATTGGGTATATATGTATGTGTGTATATAGATGTGTGTGCATATATAAGTATGTATTGGGTATATATGTATGTGTGTATATATAGATGTGTGTGCATGTATAAGTATGTATTGGGTATATATGTATGTGTGTATATAGATGTGTGTGCATATATAAGTATGTATTGGGTATATATGTATGTGTATATATAGATGTGTGTGCATATATAAGTATGTATTGGGTATATATGTATGTGTGTATATAGATGTGTGTGAATATATAAGTATGTATTGGGTATATATGTATGTGTGTATATAGATGTGTGTGCATATATAAGTTTGTATTGGGTATATATGTATGTGTATATATAGATGTGTTTGCATACATAAGTATGTATTGGGTATATATGTATGTGTGTATATATAGATGTGTGTGCATATATAAGTATGTATTGGGTATATATGTATGTGTGTATATAGATGTGTGTGCATATATAAGTATGTATTGGGTATATATGTATGTGTGTATATATAGATGTGTGTGCATATATAAGTATGTATTGGGTATATATGTATGTGTGTATATAGATGTGTGTGCATATATAAGTATGTATTGGGTATATATGTATGTGTGTATATAGATGTGTGTGCATATATAAGTATGTATTGGGTATATATGTATGTGTGTATATAGATGTGTGTGCATATATAAGTATGTATTGGGTATATATGTATGTGTGTATATAGATGTGTGTGCAAATCTAAGTATGTATTGGGTATATATGTATGTGTGTATATAGATGTGTGTGCATGTATAAGTATGTATTGGGTATATATGTATGTGTGTATATAGATGTGTGTGCATATATAAGTATGTATTGGGTATATATGTATGTGTATATATAGATGTGTATGCATATATAAGTATGTATTGGGTATATATGTATGTGTGTATATAGATGTGTGTGCATATATAAGTATGTATTGGGTATATATATATATGTAAGTGTATATAGAGATGTGTGTGCATATATAAGTATGTATTGGGTATATATGTATGTGTGTATATGTAGATGTGTGTGCATATATAAGTATGTATTAGGTATATATGTATGTGTGTATATAGATGTGTGTGCATATATAAGTATGTATTGGGTATATATGTATGTGTATATATAGATGTGTGTGCATATATAAGTATGTATTTGGTATATATGTATGTGTGTATATAGATGTGTGTGAATATATAAGTATGTATTGGGTATATATGTATGTGTGTATATAGATGTGTGTGCATATATAAGTATGTATTGGGTATATATGTAAGTGTGTATATAGATGTGTGTGCATATATAAGTATGTATTGGGTATATATGTATGTGTATATATAGATGTGTATGCATATATAAGTATGTATTGGGTATATATGTATGTGTGTATATAGATGTGTGTGCATATATAAGTATGTATTGGGTATATATGTATGTGTATATATAGATGTGTATGCATATATAAGTATGTATTGGGTATATATGTATGTGTGTATATAGATGTGTGTGCATATATAAGTATGTATTGGGTATATATGTAAGTGTGTATATAGATGTGTGTGCATATATAAGTATGTATTGGGTATATATGTATGTGTGTATATAGATGTGTGTGCATATATAAGTATGTATTGGGTATATATGTATGTGTGTATATAGATGTGTGTGCATATATAAGTATGTATTGGGTATATATGTATGTGTATATATAGATGTGTGTGCATATATAAGTATGTATTGGGTATATATGTATGTGTATATATAGATGTGTATGCATATATAAGTATGTATTGGGTATATATGTATGTGTATATATAGATGTGTATGCATATATAAGTATGTATTGGGTATATATGTATGTGTGTATATAGATGTGTGTGCATATATAAGTATGTATTGGGTATATATATATATGTAAGTGTATATAGAGATGTGTGTGCATATATAAGTATGTATTGGGTATATATGTATGTGTGTATATAGATGTGTGTGCATATATAAGTATGTATTGTGTATATATGTATGTGTGTATATAGATGTGTGTGCATATATATGTATGTGTATATATAGATGTGTGTGCATATATAAGTATGTATTGGGTATATATGTATGTGTATATATAGATGTGTGTGCATATATAAATATGTATTGGGTATATATATATGTATGCGTGTATATATAGATGTGTGTGCATATATAAGTATGTATTGGGTATATATATATATGTATGCGTGTATATATAGATGTGTGTGCATATATAAGTATGTATTGGGTATATATGTATGTGTGTATATAGATGTGTGTGCATATATAAGTATGTATTGGGTATATATGTATGTGTGTATATATAGATGCGTGTGCATATATAAGTATGTATTGGGTATATATGTATGTGTGTATATAGATGTGTGTGCATATATAAGTATGTATTGGGTATATATGTATGTGTGTATATATAGATGCGTGTGCATATATAAGTATGTATTGGGTATATATGTATGTGTGTATATATAGATGCGTGTGCATATATAAGTATGTATTGGGTATATATGTATGTGTGTATATATAGATGTGTGTGCATATATAAGTATGTATTGGGTATATATGTATGTGTGTATATATAGATGCGTGTGCATATATAAGTATGTATTGGGTATATATGTATGTGTGTATGTATAGATGTGTGTGCATATATAAGTATGTATTGGGTATATATGTATGTGTGTATATATAGATGCGTGTGCATATATAAGTATGTATTGGGTATATATGTATGTGTGTATATATAGATGTGTGTGCATATATAAGTATGTATTGGGTATATATGTATGTGTGTATATATAGATGCGTGTGCATATATAAGTATGTATTGGGTATATATGTATGAGTGTATATAGATGTGTGTGCATATACAGTGCTGTGCAAATTAATTGGGACAAAGCATTTTTTAAGTAAAATTGTAAGTTAGTTACCAGTCAGTGATTCAAACCAGTTTTTACTGCTTTGAACAAAGTGTGAGTGTACAACCTTGAGTAACAAAATGGGGCACATTTACTTACGTGGTCCATTCTCGATCCCGCAGCGCGCTGTCTGACGTTGTTCCGGAGCTTGCCAGGATTCACTAAGGTCGTGCGTCTGATATCCATTAGGTGTTGATGCTGCGCTGAGGTCCACCGGAGTTCACCTTCTTCGTCTTGGTATATGTGAGTGCTATTCTTGCGACACAAATCTGTTAAATTCTGCGGTTTTTCTGAATCCGTCAGGTTGTCCGACGGCCACGCCCTCCCATTTCTGAAAATGCGTGATTCGGACCCTTAGTAAATGAGCCCCAATGTGTTTTGATGGGTTTCAGTCAGAAAATAACAGTGAGCTGCCGTGAGGAGGGGTTTATGGCTCTTTCAGTGTGATTCATGCCTGTAAAAATGGATGTTACTCCACAGGAGTCTAGAATTATAACAAGTCTGTGGGGCTCATTTACTTACCCGGTCCTGTCGCGATCCAGTGGTGCGTTCTCCGACGAGGATTCGGGTCTTCCGGTGATTCACTAAGTGTCAAGTGTCGCTGCTGCACTGAGGTCCGCCGGAGTTCACCTTCCTATTCCAGATGCATGTAAGCGCAATTTTTCCGAATCCGGCGGGTTTTCCGACAGCCACGCCGAACCCCCCCCCCCCCCCCCCCCCCCCCGTTTTTGGCGCATGCAAGCCGGCGCCGATGCGTCACAATCCGATCCTGGGGCAATTCGGCGCAAAACAGTAAAATTCTGAAAACCCGGCGGGAAACCGCGATTCAGACCCTTAGTAAATGTGGCCCTGTAAGTATTGGAAAATCTTCTGTCTCAAGAATAATTCACATACACAATGAAACTGGATCATTTCGAGTGAAATGTGAAGGAAAAAGGAAAACAGCACCAAGAACTGCGAAAACACTTACGAGAAATAGTAACATTAATGCAAGAAAAACAAGTACAGAGACTTGTCCGCTGCAGGTATTGATATTAGCGATTGTACGGCGCAGCTTCTGGAAGTTGGTCGGAAGCAGTAAAGAAACAACTCCTGACCTCTTCAATGGAGGCAAAAACGACTCGTATGGGCAAAAAAATATAAATCTTGGACAACGAGCCAGAGGAAACAGGTCATTCTCAGGGATGAAACCATCTTTTTGTTGAAGGTACAGAGCAAGTGTTGTCAGAAGAAGCAAATCTGAACCACTGCGAGCCGATCATATGCAACAAACTGTAAAACACCCTCAAAAACAGCCGATGGTTCCTGAAGATGGGACGATGAATTTATCCAAATACATAGACATTTTTAAAGCGTTTAATTGCGCCGTTCATGTGCAAATCTGAAGGGACATTCCAACAAGGCTCCATGCCACAATTCCAAGTGTGTGAAGAATTTCCAGACAAATTGGACTTTACAACCAAAGAACGCACGATAAACCGCGCCACACAAGTGCACTTCCAGGATGAAGAATTTATGCAGAAACTAGGTAGAATTAACGCCAAAACGAAAATCTGCTAAGGGAGGACATATTTCTTACTAAAATTAGCATGTGACATTGCATTATTACATTTTATTATTAAATATTTAAAAACATGTTTTTTCGCTCTGTCCCAATTAATTTGCACAGCCCTTTATATGTCTATATGTGTGTGCATATATATGTATGTGTATGTATGTTCATGCATATGTGTGTGTGTATATAAGTATGTGTGTGCATATATATATGTATGTATGTGTATATATTGTGAGAAAGTGAGAGGTGTTGTTTGGGAGAACCGCTATCTGTCCTACAGGCAGATGAAAGGTACATGGTAAAAGCCCTGGATTTGTCTGCAGTAACCCAAGGGTTAATGCAGACATGTGGTAAGTAGGAGTAGTCAGTTTGGTCTATGTTGGCCTAGCTAGCATAGACTCCTTTGTAATGTCCGTACTGGGCCTGCTTATTATGGAGTGGAGGCTGGTAGTGGGACGCCTACTCCATCCTGGGTTTCTGTATAGCCCACAGGTGCTGGTCACAGGTCTCGTTAGAGCATGATTTAGACTCTAGCATCTACCAGAGCAATTCCCAAAAATATGTATGTGTGTGTATGTATATATGTGTGTGTATGTATGTGAAACACCCCTGCCAACGCATGGGCAGAGGAGTGTTTGCGAATGAGGCCCTTTATCTGTAGCTCCCCAGCAGGTGAGCCTGCACAACTCACCTTAGGCCGGAGGCACACGTGGCGTTTGGAACCCCTTTTTGGGGTTAATTAAAATGGCCCAAAAACGGGTTCAAAACGCCACCAGTGCTGCCAGCCGTAGGGATGCAGTCATTATTAGGCATCAACAGCTATAGATACTGCCTGTCCAGTCAAGGGTTCAAGTTCTGTGAATTGATCACTCTCCATGAACACTCCAGTAATCCGGAATCTCCAACAATCAGGCATCTGTTCTGAGATCGTTTTGGCCCGTTGCCTGCAGTTGTTCCAATATAGAACCGCGAGTTATTTTGCACAACATTGCCTCCCTCTGATCCCTCGTTACGGCTGTATCACCATCACGGGCTCCCCATCCATTACCCAGGGACTCCTCTTACAGACACCTCAGGGGTTGCCCCAGGGAGAACCAGTACATCAGCCTCTCCCTCCATATTTCTTGCACACACCACCTGCTGGAGACTTGCTAGGCTGTAGGACAGCCCTTCGGTCTCCATACCAAGCACCGTAACATCAGCCCTAGGCCGCAATCGCCAGCCACTCCGGTATTCTGGCCCCCGGCTGACTCCAGGCCCCAAGAAAAGGCTAGGATGTTGCACCTGTCTCCTGGTATCTCCTCCACGTTTCCCTGTGTACTGGCCTGTCTCCTGGTAGCGCCTACAGCCTCTGGACACTATGCTGACAAATACAGTAAACCTTCTGGCCACAGTTTCTATTGATGGGCAATCCTGGAAGAGCTGTACCTGAGTCACTTGTTTGGGTTGTACCAAGAGTGTGAAAGCACCACCAACATTCAACACTAACCAAAACATCAGCCAGAAAGCACCGGTACTGAGAACTGGTCTGCGGTCCCCACCTGCAGAACCTCTCCCTTATTGTATGTGCCTAGCTAATTTTCAGTAAAATTGATTGTCAATCACTGCAGCTTCATTTCACAGAAGTTTGATTAACTTGGAGTAATATTGTATTGTTACATGTTCCCTTTCTTTTTTGAGCAGTGTATGTATGCATGTGTGTATATATACAGTACAGAGCAAAAGTTTGGACACACCTTCTAATTCACATATTTTCTGTATTTTCATGACTATAAAAATTGTAGATTCACATCAAAACTATGAATTATCACATGTGGAATTATATACTTAACAAAAAAGTGTGAAACAACTGAACATATGTCTTATATTCCAGGTCGTTTGGCTGTGATTACTGCTCTGTACAGTCTTGGCTTCTCTTGATGAGATACAAGAGGTAGTCACCTGGAAAGGTTTTCACATCACAGGTGTCCTGTCAGGGGTAATAAGTGGGATTTATTTCCTTAACCCCTTAACACCGCAGCGTTTTCATTTTTCACTCCCCACCTTCAAAAATCTACAACTTTTTAATTTTTCTGTTTTATGGCTTATTTTCTGCGTAAAAATTGCACTTCAAAATGGTGGTATTTAATATTCCATGCTGTGTACTGGGAACCGGAAAAAAAAATTCCAAATGCAGTGAATTTGTTAAAAAAAACCCATTTGTGCCGTATTCTTGTGGGCTTGGATTTTACGGATTTCACTGTACGCCCCAAATGACATGTCTACTTTATTCTTTGGGTCGGTACAATGTTTTATAATGTTTCAAACATTTAAAAAAATTAAAACCTCCTGTACAAAATTTTTGGGGGGATTTTGCCGTCTTCTGGCGCTAATAACTTTTTTATACTTTGGTGTACGGAGCTTTGGGAAGACCCGAGGCTACCATGGCGACGGATCGCCGCTCCCTGATGACGTCCCCAATATGCAGCAAAGACTTACCGGCCATGGAGAGGGCTCAGCCCGTGAACCCTCTCCATGCACACGGCAAGTGACGTAATACTATGTCACATGTCGGTAAGGGGTTAATAATAGGGTTGGGACCATCACTTGTGTTGTGCAGGAGTCAGGTGGATACACGGCTGATCGTCCTACTGAATAGACTGGTAGAATTTGTATTATGACTAGAAAAAAGCAGATAAGTAACAAAACACGAGCGTCCATCATTACTTTAAGAAATGAAGGTCACTCAATCCGAAAAATTGGGAAAACTTTGCCCCCAAGTGCAGTTGCAAAAACCATGAAGCGATAAAAAGAAACTGGCTGACATGAGGAGCGTCCCAGGAGAGGGAGACCAAGAGTCACCTCTGTTGCGGGGCATAAGAGTCACCTCTGCTGTGGAGGATAAGTTCATCCGAGTCACCAGCCTCAGAAATCGCTGGTAACAGCAGCTCAGATTAGAGAGCAGGTCACTGCCGCACAGAGGTCTAGCAGCAGACACATCTCTACAACAACTGCTAAGAGGAGACTGTGTGCAGCAGCCTTCGTGGTAACATCGCTGCTTGGAAACCACTGCTAAGGACCAGCAACAAGCACAAGAGACACAAGGAATGGACATTACACCAGGGCGAAATCTGGGCTTTGGTCCGATGAGTCCAAATGTGAGATCTTTAGTTCCGTGTCTTTGTGCGAGGCAGAGACGGTGAAGGAATGGAATCTACATGCCTGGTCCCACCGTGAAGCCTTGAGGAGTTGGTGTTGGGGGCTTTGCTGGTGACACTGTTGGGTATGATGGGATTGGGGGGCTTTGCTGATGACACTGTTGGGTGTGATTGTGTGTGTGTGGGGGGGGGCTTTGCCGGTGCCACTGTTCGGTGTGATGTGTGGGGGGCTTTGCTGGTGCCACTGTTCGGTGTGATGGTGTAGGGGGCTTTGCTGGTGCCACTGTTCGATGTGATGGTATGGGGGCTTTGCTGGTGACACTGTTGGGTGTGATGGTATGGGGGCTTTGCTGGTGACACTGTTTGGTGTGATGGTATGGGGGCTTTGATGGTGACACTGTTGGGTGTGATGGTGTGGGGGTCCTTTTCTGGTGACAGACAGGAAAAAGGACCAACAAGTGCTAAGCATCTCTGGAAACTCCTTCATGACTGTTGGAGATCATTTCAGGTGACTACCTCTTGAAACTCACCAAGAGAAGCCAAGACTGTGCAAAGCAGTACTCACAGCAAAATTAACTAGAATATTTTTAGTATTTTCACACTTTTTTAGTAAGTATATAATTCCACATGTGATAATTCATAGTTTTGATGCCTTCAGTGCAAATCTACAATAGTCAGGAAAATACAGAAAACTCTTCCAATCAGAAGGTGTGGCCAAACTTCTGTACTGTATAGATGTGTGTATGTATGTATATATGTATGTATGTATGTATGTCCGCTAAAGGAATCTGCACCATCGCGTTTACAATCACAAAAACAGAGATAAAGAGAGACAGGCAGAGACATCGAGATATGCAAAAAGAGAGAGAGCAACAGAGTGAGACAGACAAAGACAGACAGAGAGAGAGACATAGAGAGGGAGACAAACAGATAGAGAGAGACAGAGGTGCAGAGACAGACAAAGAGAGAAAAAGCGAGAGACAGTCAGAGAGAGACAGAACCTTACAGAGAGACAGATATGCAGAGATGGAGACAGACAGGAAGAGGCAAACCAAGATACAGACAAAGATAGAAAGAGAGAGACAGATATAGACAGAGAGACAGACAGACAGAAAGAGACATACAAACATGGAAAGATACGCACAGAGAGAAAGAGACACAAAGATAGAGACAGAGCGTTACAGACAGAGAGAAAGAAAACAGAGACAGAGAGAAAGACAAACAGAGAGAAAGAGAGACAGGCAGACCAAGACAGAAGAACAATCACAATACTTAATTTAAAACATGTATGCGAATAACGCAGTCATACAAGACTATCTTGTGTGTGATGAGTATGCCAAGATTAAGGAGTTACCAAAGACAGAATGAGATGGACAGGGTTGCAGAGAGACAGCCAGACTCAAAGGGAAAAACAGAGACACAGAGAGAGACAGACAGAGGCAGGTAGACAGAGATAAAGACAGAGAGAGAGAGATGCAGAGACAGACAAATAGACACAGACTGACAGACATTGACAAAGACAGAAAGAGAGACAGACAGACTCAGATGGAGAACCAGACAGCCAGAGAGACAGACAGAGAGAGACAGACTGAGTCAGACATACTGACAGACAGGAATGCAGGGAGAGAGACAGAGAGACATACAGATATGCAGAGAGAGAAAAACAGACAGACAGCCAAATATACAGAAAGACAAAGAGGGGGACAGAGAGACACAAACAGACAGACAGAAATAGGCATAGAAAGAGAGAGACAGGAGAGACAGACAGGGAGAGACAGAGAGAGAAAAACAAAGAGAGAGAAAGAAAGACAAACAAAGAGAGATGTGGAGAGAGAAAGGACTGCAGGGATTAACAAACCCAAACCTTAAATTTGGTACTTGACCCTGTACCTTGATAAACCATCCAACCGTTTGGTACTTGACCTTGTACCTTGATCAACCATCCAACCGTTTGGTACTTGACCTTGTACCTTGATCAACCATCCAACCGTTTGGTACTTGACCTTGTACTTTGATAAATCATCCATCCGTCTGGTACTTGACTGTGTACCTAGACTAACCACCCAGCCACCTGGTACTTGACCGTGTACCTAGACTAACCACCCAACCGTCTGGTACTTGACCGTGTACCTAGACTAACCACCCAGCCACCTGGTACTTGACCGTGTACCTAGACTAACCACCCAACCGTCTGGTACTTGACCGTGTACCTAGACTAACCACCCAACCATCTGGTACTTGACCGTGTACCTAGACTAACCACCCAACCGTCTGGTACTTGACCGTGTACCTAGACTAACCACCCAACCGTCTGCTACTTGACCGTGTACCTAGACTAACCACCCAACCGTCTGGTACTTGACCGTGTACCTAGACTAACCACCCATCAACAGACCGGGAAACTAAATGTTTGGGTAATGTGGGAAGGCCACAGCGTTTATTAACAACTAAGATAAATTATTAAATAATGTTATAAATTAAAACATTCCCAACTTGCTAGGCCCGCTTGGCATCTTCAAAATCTTGAGAACCAACTTCGCCCGAAATGGCGGCTGCGGCCCTGCAGCCGGCATGTGGGCATCAAGGTACAGCCGGCATGTGGGCATCTTCCAGCGCCTTAGGGCCTGTGTAACTTCCGCCTTCGCTGTGACAACTGTAGGAAAACAGAAGGAAACAGCCAGAACCAAGGAAGAAAAGCTGAGGTGGGGGGCAGAGTGGGAGGGAGACTTCTCGCCTCTTCGGTCCAGGGGGCAGAAGGAAAGAGGCCCCCCCCACGTGCTCTCGGACTTTATAAAACCACCGGGCGGGTCCTTACCCGCCCCCAAACACCGCCTCCGGTGACCTCACACGGGAGGGGTAAAGGGGCAAGCCCCACCAGCCTACCAGAAGGCTTGAAACCACCCCCTACAGTCCTCAGCCCCTTCGCTATTTGCTTTGGGGCTTGTTAGACTGCAGGGATTAACAAACCCAAACCTTAAATTTGGTACTTGACCCTGTACCTTGATAAACCATCCAACCGTTTGGTACTTGACCTTGTACCTTGATCAACCATCCAACCGTTTGGTACTTGACCTTGTACCTTGATCAACCATCCAACCGTTTGGTACTTGACCTTGTACCTTGATCAACCATCCAACCGTTCGGTACTTGACCTTGTACCTTGATAAACCTTCCATCCGTCTGGTACTTGACCTTGTACTTTGATAAACCTTCCATCCGTCTGGTACTTGACCTTGTACTTTGATAAATCATCCATCCGTCTGGTACTTGACTGTGTACCTAGACTAACCACCCAGCCACCTGGTACTTGACCGTGTACCTAGACTAACCACCCAACCGTCTGGTACTTGACCGTGTACCTAGACTAACCACCCAACCATCTGGTACTTGACCATGTACCTAGACTAACCACCCAACCGTCTGGTACTTGACCGTGTACCTAGACTAACCACCCAACCGTCTGGTACTTGACCGTGTACCTAGACTAACCACCCAACCGTCTGGTACTTGACCGTGTACCTAGACTAACCACCCATCAACAGACCGGGAAACTACCAGAAGGCTTGAAACCACCCCCTACAGTCCTCAGCCCCTTCGCTATTTGCTTTGGGGCTTGTTAGACTGCAGGGATTAACAAACCCAAACCTTAAATTGGTACTTGACCCTGTACCTTGATAAACCATCCAACCGTTTGGTACTTGACCTTGTACAGGCCGAGAAGGAAAATATTCGAAAATATTCACCTCAATGGAATTGAGATGGACCCTGTCGCATAATAAGAGATGGTGGTTATCCTATACGCCACTCCTCCCAGGGACATCATGTATTTTTGATAATCAGGACTTTCCTTGCTCTCTTTATAGCAGCTGTGAATAGGATGCCTGACCCATTAACTGCTCGAAGACATACCTGCAAAATCCACAAGACTTCCTTCAAGGGACTAGTTATCCGGGGTGAGATGTGCCTTTTGTGCTACCCACGATTATCCTTTTACCGACTTTAAGTTACTGCATTTACCCAAAACCAGGGACCGAAACCGCAAAAGCTCGCAACTAGTTATGGAAAGTTTTGGACACTTCCATCTTTCTCTCTTACCCTGCACTAAATCAACCGCCCTATCAAAGGAGACGTACGTAAACGCCACAACCTTCTATATAGCGTCATTGACCGAGGGACCTTTGGGAAAAGACAGGTGAGCAATTAATCTGAACTTTCCGGGCTCCTTTTGGGAACTAAGCCTGGCGGTTCTATAAGGGACCGGCCGTCCTACCCGGGGAAACCTCATTCCCGACCTTCTCCAGTGCTAATTCTGGATTGAATGAAATTAAACTACCGCATTTAACCAACATTGCGGTGGGCTGGTGGTTATCCTGATGAAGTGGATGGGGAGAGAAGTGCTTTTTGTGCTGCCCAGGATTATCCAACACTGATATTAACCCCTTAACGCCGAAGCCACTTTTCACCTTCCTGACACGGGCCAGTTTTTTAAATCTGCCCGGTGTCACTATAAATGGTTATAACTTCGGAACGCTTAACCTATCCAAGTGATTTTAAAATTGTTTTCTCGTGACACTTTGTACTTCATGTTAGTTACAACATTTTGGTGGTATGTTTTGCATTTATTTAGGAGAAATTCAGATATTTGGTGAAAATTTTGAAAAATTCTCAATTACCGGACTTCAAAATGTTCTACTTCATCCCATACATAGTCATAACCGCTAAAAATGTAATAACTAACATTCACCAACTAACTAACTAACATTCCAAATTTATGTGGACGTGATGTTTTATGCATATTTTAATTTTTACAGGATGTTATGGGGCTTTGAATGTTACGTGCGATTTTCCATATTTTCATAAAAAACGCAAAAACCTGCTATTGAGGGACCTGCTCAGTTTCAGGTCACTATGAGAGGCCTAAATAAAAGTAAACCCCATAAATTACCCCATTATAGAAAGGACACCCCTCAATGTATGTGAAACAACTTTTGTGAAGTTTGTTAACCCTTTAACAGTTTTACAGGGGTTAAAACAAAAACGGATGCAATTGAAAGTCTTTTTCTTTTTTTTTTTTGACTAAATGAATGTGTTTTTCAAAATGTACAAATTCTCAGTGGATAAAATGCCAAAACGCTCCACAAATTTTAATCCCCAATCCCTTCCGCGTATAACAATACCCCATATGTGGTGGTGACTGCTGTATGGGCACACGCCAGGGCATGGGGGGGGGGGGGGGGAGCTGCGCCATTCACCGCAGATTATGCATTGTCACTTTTTATTGGCTATACAATTTTTTTTTTTTTTTGGACATATAAGGGCTTATTTTTTGCGTCATGAGATGCACTTTACAAATACTTCATTTTAGTGGGTCATTAGCTTATTGATGAGATTTTATTAACTCTTGAATGTATGGGTGAAAGAAAAATTGTCAATTTTGGTTTCCTTTCTTTTTGTATTTTTGGAGGTCGTACACCGTACACTAAAAATACTATATTATCTTTATTCTATAGGTCACTACGATTACGTTGATACCTCATGTATATAGTTTTTTACTTTTACAATTTTACTGAATAAACTAAAATAGAGGAAATCTCATTTGTTTTTGCATCGCCATCTTTTCGGAGACGTAACTTTAATATTTTTGGTTGACAGAGCGAGTTTAGGGCTTAGTTCTTACGTGTTGAGTTGTTCTTTTCAATTGATACCATTTTGGCGCTCAATTTTTTTTTTTTTTTTAAATTAAAATATGTTTTTATTAAATGTATTAACTCTTATCACTTTTACAGGTACGCCTGATCAAGCGATCCACTGATCGCTTGTTCAAGCTATTGTTCACCACACACAGTGTAATACCGATGTATCACACTGCGCATGCACGGACCCGGCTTCTGGAAGGAGGATCGCACAGCCCCGGGCACTGGCAGTCCCGGGGCTGCGATCCCTAAATGGGTTGCCCTGTCCTGCGCTAGCTAAATTCCCTAAGCCCACAGGTGTATCCTGACTGGCTTGTAATTGTGTGAGTAGTGATCTAATGGATGTGATGACCTCTGTGTTCTTGTGTGATGAGATAATGGACGTGATGACCTCTGTGTTCTTGTGTGATGAGGTAATGGACAACCACGAGGGGAGGCCACTGAACTCACCGGATGAAGTCTTCGCTGGAGGAGCTGACTTGTCCTGATGTGAAGACTGTGCTTTGTCCTGTTCAGACGGTTGGTGATGTTCGGAAGCTGAAGTGATGCGTTGAGGTGGTTGCTTGATGATGTCAGAGCTGCGAGGTGGAGCTTGAGAGCTTTGGCTGCCATGACAGGATGACCTCTGGAACTGCAGTGGCTGTAGATGAGCTGAGGATCTGTTTTCGGATTCCTGGCGAGATGTTGGATGCTCTGATGTCCGCCTGGAGCGCTTGGTCAGGCGGTGAGGGAAGTCTCGGTGACGGGTGCGGGTGTGTGAGTGCGCCACCTCGCGGCCACTGGAACTCGGTGACGATGGGCTGTTGTAGTGTCCGCGGCGTCCTCCGTGATGATGATGGCGGCTGAGGCCTGGTGAGAGGAGCTCAGAGCCAGAATCTGCAGCCCGCCTGCGGTATGGCCTCTGGGAGTCCATTCTGCTGTGACGTTGCTGCTTGTAGGACGGGGATCTGTGGCTCCTGTGTCTGTGGTGCGCCGTGGGCATAGAGGTCTCTACTGCATCAAGGGTATGCAGAGAGGACTCAGGAATAGGAGAGGAGGAGGGAAGGGGAGCTGCCCAGGGATCCAGGGCTGTGGTGTTGGCTGGGCCAGGGGGCATGGTGGGGGAAAGCAGAGGGCCGGGACGCAGGCTGTGGATAGCGCTGCTGGCGGCTCCTGAGTTGGTGGGGGGTATGTGACAGGGAGGTGGGCCTGGGGCTGACTGGGGAGAAGGCCCGAGGCCTGGAGTGTGGGTAGGCCCGAGGACTGCTATGGGGCCTGGGGCAGGATGGGGGATAGGCCCGAGGCCTGGTGCCGAGCCTGGGGCTGGTGATGGATAGGCCCGAGGCCTGCGGCTGGCTGGCGTGCGGGCCCGAGGCCTGGTAGCAGGCCCAGGGCAGGCTGAAAATTAGGCCCGAGGCCTACCGGAAGTCCCCGGCCTAGGCGCCGGGTAGGCCTGAAGCCTGCCGCACGGCGGGAGAGGGACAATGGGGGTGTCGGAAGGGCTGGGAAAGGCCGGCCCTGCCAGTGTGAGGAGCAGGACGGGGATCGCTGCCGAGGGAGGGCGGCTCGGCTTACCAGAGGCCCGGCCGGATGCGGAGGCCGCAGGCTCCGGCTGGTGCTGGAGGTGAGAAGAGTGGTGGGGGAAGCGGGATCGCGGAGGTGAGATGATCGGGGGGGGTGGGAGGTTGGTGGGCGGCATGGCGGGCGCCACGGAGGTGAGGATGATCGGGGGGGGGCGGGATAGCGGGGGCCGCGGAGGTGAGGTGATCGGTGGGGGGCGAGATCGAGGGCGCCGCGGAGGTGAGGGGGTTACCTTGTTGTCCGGGAGCTGGGGAGGCCGGGCATCGGGGCTAATAGCTGAAACCGGCCGGGACCTGAGCTGGAGGTGAGGAGAGCGGGGAGGTCCATCTGGCCGGGGCCTGGTGGTGAGGGGACCGGAGCTGGGAGCTGGGAGCAGGGGGGGGGAGGGGTGAGCGGGCAGCAGCGCTGGGGTGCCAGGCAGAGGATGGAAACCTACCCCTTTGCATTCTCCTCAGCAGGGATCCCACGACGATCCTCCTGGGCAGTCGGTGTCCCATGTGGTCTGGACGACGCCATATTCTTCTGGCCCGGGCCGCGCTTCCTGGCTGGTGCAGGTGATGATCTTCCTCAGGAGACGTCCTCCATCTTCTGCCAGCTGCTCCCATGGAGGAGGTAAGGAGCACTGGGTGGGTGGTGGTGACAGGGTGGCAGGCCGCCGGGCGGGGGTGGTGGCTGTACCCTCCAGGGTGGAAGCCACTGCAGGAGGATTCGGTCCTAGGAGATGGGTGTCCTCTTCAGGGACGTCCGCTTCTTGAACCGACCCCGCAACAGGGCGCTGCAGGAGGGTATCCAGCCAGGCTGAACCATCCAGGGCCGCTTGCTGGATTACTTGTTCTTCTAGGGAAGCCATGCTGGGTATTTGCAGAGGTGTCTCTGCCTTCTCGCCTCTTCGGTCCAGGGGGCAGAAGGAAAGAGGCCCCCCCCCACGTGCTCTCGGACTTTATAAAACCACCGGGCGGGTCCTTACCCGCCCCCAAACACCGCCTCCGGTGACCTCACACGGGAGGGGTAAAGGGGCAAGCCCCACCAGCCTACCAGAAGGCTTGAAACCACCCCCTACAGTCCTCAGCCCCTTCGCTATTTGCTTTGGGGCTTGTTAACACAGACAGAGAGCAAGAGAGAGACACAGGAGATAGAGACAGGCAGACAGACAGAGAGACAAAGATAGAGACAGCAAAGAGAGAGAGAGAGTGACCGACAGAGAGAGGACAACTGAGACATACAGATAAAAAAAGAGAGAGAGAAGAGAGAGATAAAGACAAAGAGAGAGAAAGAGACAGACAGGGATGCAGAGAGAGAGACAGGGAGAGATAGACAGAGAGAAAGAGATGCAGAGAGAGAGAGGCAAACAGAGATAGAGACAACAAGAGATAGAGACGGGCAGTCAGAGAGAGAAAGACCTATAAAGACACAGATATAGAGATAGATTATGAGATATATAGATAGATATATAAAGGTGGATATAAAATATTTTTTGTTAACCCATTCTATTTTGTCATAGCATAGAGACGTTATTTACTATCCTGGACAACACTGGGGGCTACAGCTAGTCTACCTGTCCGCCCTGAAAAGGGGAAACCTCCTTCATAATATAATTTTAATTCTTGACTTTTCTATCAGTGGAGACAAATTAAGTTTGACAAAATCTGTAACTCTAGGGCAAACCTTTAGACCTAAATAGTTAAAGGAATTATAAAGGGATCAAGTCTACAAAAAATAGACTCCTCGATCATAGTATCGTAGTATTATAGTTTATGCGGTTTAAAAAAGACACATGTCTATCAAGTTCAACCAAGGAAGGGTAGGGATCGGATGAGGAAGGGATTTAGGGGAAACAATTCTATAGAACATAACCATCAATATTATTTAGGTGTAAAAAGGCATCTAGACCCTTCTTGAAGCTTTCTGCTGTCCCTGCTGTGACCAGCGCCTGAGCTCTCTGCTGTCCCTGCTGTGACCAGCGCCTGAGGCAGGCTATTCCACAGAGTGACAGTTCTCATAGTAAAAAAAGCCCTGTCGCCTCTGGTAAACTTTGATTTCTACATATGCAGACTCCGCCCCCTCATATTTTGATTTAATTTAATCTGGAACAACTTTCATCCATATTTTTTGTATGGACCATTCATATATGTATATAAATTAATCATGTCCCCTCGTAGTCGTCTCTTTTCCAGACTAAATCTAGTTGTTTTAATCTTTCCTCATAACTGAGATCCTCCATTCCCCTTATCATTTTTGTGGCTCTACGTTGAACCCTCTCCAGCTCCAGGGCCTCCTTTTTATGGACGGGTGCCCAGAACTGGACAGCATATTCCAGGTGAGGCCGAACCAATGCCTTGTACAGTGGTAATATTACATGTCTATCACAAGAGTCCACACCTCTGATACATGACAAGATCTTGCTGGCTTTAGAGGCAGCTGATTGACATTGTGCTGTTATTTAATCTATGATCTACTAGTACCCTCAGGTCCTTCTCAACAAGGGACTCTCCAAGATTTACTCCCCCAAGGACATATTTTGCCTATGGATTATTAGCCCCCAGGTGCATAACCTTACATTTATCCACATTGAACCTCATTTGCAAAGTGAGTCAGTTTGTCCAAGTCACCCCTCCAGCCTATGAACATCCTCCATAGACTGTATTACACTACACAGCTTGTACTACTACTCCCATCCTCCATATTGTATTACACTACACAGCTTGGTGTCATCTGCAAAAATAGACACAGTGCTATTAATTCCTACCTCTATATCATTAATAAATATATTAAATAGTAGTGGGCCAAGCACAGAACCCTGGGGTCCACCACTCATAACTGGTGACCATTCCGAGTAGGAATCATTGACCACAACTCTCTGGATACGATCCTTCAGCCAGTTCTCAATCCAATTGCAAATGATTTCTGCCAAACCAATAGCCCTAATTTTACCCATCAGGCATCTATGAGGGACAGTGTCAAATGCAAAGTCCAAGAACACAATATCCACAGCTGCTCCTCCATCCACGCATCTGCTCACTTCTTCATAGAAGCAGATCAGGTTAGTTTGACTTCTATCCTTAACTACCCCTCACTGCCTGATGTCACATACTCCAGTATATAGTTTTTTACTAACCCTTCCAATATTTTCCCCACAATGGAAGTTAGGCTTACAAGCCTGTAATTGCCTGGCGAAGTTCTAGAGCCCTTTTTATATATTGGCACCACATTTGCCTTGCGCCAGTCACTTGGCACCACACCAGACATTACGGAATCCCTGAAGATTTTAGCCAGCGGTACAGCAATAACAGAACTGAGTTCTTTAAAAACTCTGGGGTGTAACCCATCTGGTCCAGGAGCCTTGTACACATTTTATTGAGCTTATATTGGATCATGTCTACATTCAGCCAGTCTAGTATACCACAGGGTGCATGACCCGAGCTGGCACCACCCAAGTCAGAAGTTCTCTCTTCTATTGTATAAACGGAGCTAAAAAACCCAATACGTATCTCCGCCTTCTCTTGGTCTCCAGTCACCGATGCCCCATTTTCAGAATAAAGGGGTCCAACCTGCTCTGAGCCATTTTTTTCGCATTGATATACCTAAAAAATTTCTCACGATTTGTCTTGCTATCATTGGCCACCTGTCTTTCATCTTGTATTTTGGCTGATTTTATTTCCTTCTTACAGATTTTGGTGAGTGTTTTGTAAGTATTGAAAGCCTCTGGTGACCCGTCAGATATCTAGTTTTTGAATGCCCTCTTTTTCTCATTAATTGCCCTTGTAACTGTAGCTGTAAGCCACACGGGGTGTAATCTAGCCCGTCTATACTTGTCACCTATTGGAATATATTTAGAAGTATAATAGCCCCGGATAGATTTGAATGTCTCCCATGTATAATTACTATAATCATGTTACAATATCTGATCTCAGTCTATATCCTTAAAGGAAACCTACCACTTAGTATGGCAGGGGTAAGCTGTAAGTACCGAGCACCAGCTCAGGGTGAGCTGGTGCCGGTACTTACTTTCGTTAGTGTTAAAACCGCGGTATCGCGGTTTTAACACTTTTTAAACTTTAGGGCAGAAGGGGCTTCGGCGCTGCGCGCGACCGTGCGCGCGCAACATCTCCGCTATTTCCTATGGAGGCGCGCGCACGATCGTGCGCACGCAGCGCCGAAGTGTCTTCTGCCCTAAAGTTTAAAAAGTGTTAAAACCGCGATACCGCGGTTTTAACACTAACGAAAGTAAGTACCGGCACCAGCTCACCCTGAGCTGGTGCTCGGTACTTACAGCTTACCCCTGCCATACTAAGTGGTAGGTTTCCTTTAAGTGCAAACATTAATTTCTGGAAATTCGATTTTCCCACCTGTTTTTGTTTTTTACAGGAAAATAATTATGTTATGATCTCTGCTCCCAAAGGTTTCCCGGACACTGACATTTTGGACAATCTCCACATTGTTAGAAATCACAAGGTCCAACAATGCATCACCTCTTGTGGAATCTTCTACAAGCTGCACCATATAATGATCCTGCAGAAAGTTGATAAAATGCCCCCCCCCCCCCCTTTCGTTCCCCTAGTACTTGGGATGATGTCTCTGAGTTCCTCAAGTAAAGTAAATTGTCATCAGTTATTTTTTATCACACACTATCCCTCAGATGATGCAGCACGGTGGCTTAGTGGTTTGCACTACAGCCTAAAATCCAAAGATAAACACTACAAAGAAAAGCAAAACAAAACATCTCAATTACAGAGGGAAGGAGGGAGGAGACAACTTGAGTTTTGCCTCAAAGAGGAAGAAAATATTGAGTCATCCACCATATAAACCCCCACATCCAGTAGGAGGGGAGGATGCCACGAGGGCGGAGAACACGTCTTTAAGGGACAGATCACCGACCCTATTAAAGTGCAATAACATCCCCATTTTAAACTCTTTTGTATCTAATAACATTAGCCCCTAGTCTAGGGGTACCTTCCTACACTTATCTTTAGGTGAACAAAACTCTGCACTTAAAGGGGGGGGGGGTTCTGGTGCTGAATCGCACCGGGCACCACATTTATGCCAGAAGTCCAGACATAATTGTGGCACACATCATTAATAAATACATCATTCTTTATTTATATAGCGCCTACAGATTACGCAGCGCTGCACAAAGCATGCCACATTGGTCCCTGTCCCCATGGGGCTCCCAATTTAAACAACCTACCAGTATATTTTTGGAGAGAACATACAAACTCTTTGCAGATGTTGACCTGGGTGGGAATTGAACCCAGTACCCCAGCGCTGCAAGGCAGAAGTGCTACACACTCAGGCACCGTGCTACCCTAACCCATTAAACTGAGTGCACCAGAAATAAACTGTGTTAGTGCATTTGGTGTGTGCAGGGGGCACAAGATTCATGAAGAGCGGGCACCAGTATTCAATAATCTGTCGCACTCTGCACATTAGTGACAACACGTAGCTGGCCACTGAGTCACCAGGAGTGGCAATATGGCCATGTTCTGTGCAGCGTGGACATATCATATGGTGACCGTCACCCTGGTCCTCTCCTGCCTGGTGATGCCTCTAGATCAGAGAAGACGACGTCTGACTGCCATTACATGGCCAGTCATCGCCCCCTTGGCCCGTGGCCTCTCTATAATCTCAGGGCTAATTCTAAAAGAAAACTTTCAAACTTCCTCCCTGACAAGTTCCCTACAACGATCGCGACTCCCCAGACACAGCGTTTCCTCGGCTAATGTGGAATGATCACCTCAGCACTTCTGTGAGTAATGGCGCCCACCGGAGGCTGCAGCCGCAGACACTCATAATTCTCTATACTAATGTCTTCTGCTTATACGATTATCGTGTGTACGCCCCATAAACAGCCGGGATTAGGAAAAGCAGAAGTGCGTCCGCCATGGCGGAGAAATGATGGATGGGAACTCCAATATGTCCTTATATGCAGAACAACCCCCAAATCTAATACAAAGTACTAATACCAAGCAATGATACCACACACCCCTCGTGGTGGCCCTAAGACCTCTCCTCTGTGTCCAGCCCCCTCCTCCATCTTCCTATATAAAGAGTTTCTGAATACAATGTAAGGGAATAGAAACACAAGTACAAAAATCCTATCCTATAATAATAATCTTTACATAGTACCATCAAATTCTGTAGCGCTGTCCTGACACATCACACTACTGCCCCGACTGTTCCTGCTCACACTGCCTGTCTATACTATCTGTGTGTGCTGTGTGCAGAGCCTCCAGTGTATCCTGTGAGATGTAACATCACACTGCCTGTCTATACTATCTGTGTGCTGTGTGCAGAGTCTCCAGTGTATCCTATGAGATGTGACATCACACTGCCTGTCTATACTATCTGTGTGCTGTGTGCAGGGTCTCCAGTGTATCCTATGAGATGTGACATCACACTGCCTGTCTATACTATCTGTGTGCTGTGTGCAGAGCCTCCAGTGTATCCTATGAGATGTAACATCACACTGCCTGTCTATACTATCTGTGTGTGCTGTGTGCAGGGTCTCCAGTGTATCCTATGAGATGTGACATCACACTGCCTGTCTATACTATCTGTGTGTGCTGTGTGCGGAGTCTCCAGTGTATCCTATGAGATGTAACATCACACTGCCTGTCTATACTATCTGTGTGCTGTGTGCAGGGTCTCCAGTGTATCCTACGAGATGTGACATCACACTGCCTGTCTATACTATCTGTGTGCTGTGTGCAGGGTCTCCAGTGTATCCTATGAGATGTAACATCACACTGCCTGTCTATACTATCTGTGTGCTGTGTGCAGAGCCTCCAGTGTATCCTATGAGATGTAACATCACACTGCCTGTCTATACTATCTGTGTGTGCTGTGTGCAGAGTCTCCAGTGTATCCTATGAGATGTAACATCACACTGCCTGTCTATACTATCTGTGTGCTGTGTGCAGGGTCTCCAGTGTATCCTATGAGATGTAACATCACACTGCCTGTCTATACTATCTGTGTGTGCTGTGTGCAGAGTCTCCAGTGTATCCTATGAGATGTAACATCACACTGCCTGTCTATACTATCTGTGTGCTGTGTGCAGAGTCTCCAGTGTATCCTATGAGATGTAACATCACACTGCCTGTCTATACTATCTGTGTGCTATGTGCAGAGTCTCCAGTGTATCCTATGAGATGTAACATCACACTGCCTGTCTATACTATCTGTGTGTGCTGTGTGCAGAGTCTCCAGTGTATCCTATGAGATGTAACATCACACTGCCTGTCTATACTATCTGTGTGTGCTGTGTGCAGAGTCTCCAGTGTATCCTATGAGATGTAACATCACACTGCCTGTATATACTATCTGTGTGCTGTGTGCAGAGTCTCCAGTGTATCCTATGAGATGTAACATCACACTGCCTGTATATACTATCTGTGTGCTGTGTGCAGAGTCTCAGGTGTATCCTATGAGATGTAGTATCACACTGCCTGTCTATACTATCTGTGTGTGCTGTGTGCAGGGTCTCCGGTGTATCCTATGGGATGTAGCATCACACTGCCTGTCTATACTATCTGTGTGTGCTGTGTGCAGAGTCTCCAGTGTATCCTATGAGATGTGACATCACACTGCCTGTCTATACTATCTGTGTGTGCTGTGTGCAGAGTCTCCAGTGTATCCTATGAGATGTAACATCACACTGCCTGTCTATACTATCTGTGTGTTGTGTGCAGAGCCTCCAGTGTATCCTATGAGATGTAACATCACACTGCCTGTATATACTATCTGTGTGCTGTGGGCAGAGCCTCCAGTGTATCCTATGAGATGTAACATCACACTGCCTGTCTATACTATCTGTGTGTTGTTTGCAAAGCCTCCAGTGTATCCTATGAGATGTAACATCACACTGCCTGTATATACTATCTGTGTGTGCTGTGTGCAGGGTCTCCAGTGTATCCTATGAGATGTAACATCACACTGCCTGTCTATACTATCTGTGTGCTGTGGGCAGAGCCTCCAGTTTATCCTATGAGATGTAACATCACACTGCCTGTCTATACTATCTGTGTGTTGTGTGCAGAGCCTCCAGTGTATCCTATGAGATGTAACATCACACTGCCTGTCTATACTATCTGTGTGTGCTGTGTGCAGAGTCTCCAGTGTATCCTATGAGATGTAACATCACACTGCCTGTCTATACTATCTGTGTGTGCTGTGTGCAGAGCCTCCAGTGTATCCTATGAGATGTAACATCACACTGCCTGTATATACTATCTGTGTGTGCTGTGTGCAGGGTCTCCAGTGTATCCTATGAGATGTAACATCACACTGCCTGTCTATACTATCTGTGTGCTGTGGGCAGAGCCTCCAGTGTATCCTATGAGATGTAACATCACACTGCCTGTCTATACTATCTGTGTGTTGTGTGCAGAGCCTCCAGTGTATCCTATGAGATGTAACATCACACTGCCTGTCTATACTATCTGTGTGCTGTGGGCAGAGCCTCCAGTGTATCCTATGAGATGTAACATCACACTGCCTGTATATACTATCTGTGTGTTGTGTGCAGAGCCTCCAGTGTATCCTATGAGATGTAACATCACACTGCCTGTATATACTATCTGTGTGTGCTGTGTGCAGGGTCTCCAGTGTATCCTATGAGATGTAACATCACACTGCCTGTCTATACTATCTGTGTGCTGTGGGCAGAGCCTCCAGTTTATCCGATGAGATGTAACATCACACTGCCTGTCTATACTATCTGTGTGTTGTGTGCAGAGCCTCCAGTGTATCCTATGAGATGTAACATCACACTGCCTGTCTATACTATCTGTGTGTGCTGTGTGCAGGGTCTCCAGTGTATCCTATGAGATGTAACATCACACTGCCTGTCTATACTATTTGTGTGCTGTGGGCAGAGCCTCCAGTGTATCCTATGAGATGTAACATCACACTGCCTGTCTATACTATCTGTGTGCTGTGTGCAGAGTCTCCAGTGTATCCTATGAGATGTAACATCACATTGCCTGTGCAACACCCTCGCCGATGCAATGGCGAGGGAGGGTTTGCGAATACGTCCCACCTGCATGTAATCACCTTACACTACATGGCCCTGATAGGACATAGGGGTATTGCAGTGGTGAATCCTGCCTGGCAAGGCAGAGGTTAAGTATTTTGTATGATGCAAGATGCTATTGTCCAATGATATGTGTTACATCCTGTGCTTTGTGAGCTGAGATGTGATTGGAGGAGCAGCCACCACCTGACCAAAGGGAGGTAATAAAACCCCCTGGACAGGAATGTTCTGGATGATTATTCTAGTGTGGAATCCTAGAGATCAGTGAGTGAGTGAGAAATCTCTGTCTAGTCCATACCAGAGCAGGAAGAGCCTAGCCCCTGCCTCTGAAGAGTGGAGTATTAGACTAGAGGTAGTGTAGTGAGGAAAAGGGGTATCATCTTACCTTTAAAGGTGATACCTGAAGCCCTACAGGACAAGCTGAAGCTTCCTACCAGGACACAGCTGCCTTCCCAGCCTGCCCTCTACAGCCAGGCTGGTGAACTATCTCCTGAGGCTCCCTCCAACTCACATCTCAGCACTCCATCTACCTGTTAAAGGCACATTGCTGCGGTTCCTGCCGGTTCAAATAAAGAACTGTAAGTTGTTTTCTTCAACTTCTGTCTCCGTCTGGTCCCTGCTAATACGGCTGCCTTCATCACCGGCACCCTGTCCATCACCCAGAGACTCACACTCGGGACATTAAGGGGTTGCCCCAGGGAGATCCGCTATAGCAGCCTCTCCCTCATCATTTCTTGCCAACACCACCCTGCTGGAGACCTGCCAGGCTGTAGGACAGCCCTCCGGTTCCCCCGTACCAAGCACCATGACAATAGCGTGCTTAGGCCGCAACCGCCAGCCACTCCGGTACAGCGGGCCCCGGCTGACTCCAGGCCTCACCTCAAGGGCTAGGCCCCGGTGGGGGATGTTGCAAGTGGCGTCACGAATCACAGGATATTTACTTCTGTGCCTTATCCTGGCACTAAAGACTGTACTTTATTAAGAAAAAGACTGTGCTGCCTAACCCTGATGCCATCCGGGTTTAGGCCCAAGTATTTGTGTGTTTCTACATTGAACTTTATACTGCTGCCATGTGCTGTCGAGCGCCGCTCCAGCACTCAAGAGGTTAATTCCTGCAAGAACTGTGTCAGCTCTGCTACATGCGGCGCTGCTGCGCCTGAAGCATTTACCTCAGAGGCGTGTGGCGCAGAAAGTATTTCAAGCCCGCCAAATCTTCACTGGCGGGAACTCCAGAGGCGTCATTAGGCTCCGCCCCCTGCGCGAGTGGCGCGAACTACCGTGGAGGAGGAGCTGGAGCGTGTGCGGCCGGCAACGAAGAGGGTTAATCGGCCATCTTGGATTTCGGCGCAGGCCGCGCCTGAAGCCTGCCAGCAGCGTGCGCCTCATCCGGAGTTCCGGCGCACGTGTCCTGCGACTGGAGAACACCGCGGAGCATCACTGAGCCCTGCTGCCTGCCGGACATCGGGAACGGAGACCTTCGTGTACCGGAGCTGTCCTGTCACCGCGGCTGATCCTGAGTGAGTACCGCTGGGGAAGTAAAAGGGGGGTAGAGATTGTTTCCGATGCTAGGTTATTGGCTCACCTCCCAGGGAATAGTGACTGTGTCTTAAAGTGCCCACGTCCCATTCTAGCCATCGCCCATAGCAACGGACATTGTGTAACCCTACAGGCTTCCCTCAGCTAGGCCAGTCATGTCCGCCCAGGACGAAGATACGGGACTGGCGCAAGTCCCATCCCCTGGTCCCTCCTCAGGGTACCGGAGCATGTTAAGTCCTCCAGAGAGTCCCTTCAGCCCTGCTACAGCTAGTGTCCCTGGGACTCCCACCATGATGCCTTTGACTATGCCCTACTATCTGGGGGCCCCCTGGTTACCCTACTACGAGGGAGAATCACATACTCTCCCTGAATTCAGGGACAAGTTGTTAGCCACCTTCGCCTTGCTCCCATTCACAGAGGAACAGAAAGTGGGCATCCTCATCGGGCAGTTGAAAGGACCCGCTCTCCGGGAAGTCAAGTCCTGGCCCCGAGAACAGTGTCAGAATGTGGTCCAGATTCTTGATAGGCTACGTAACACCTTTGACAAGTGTACTGTCTCCGAGTTGAAGCAGAAATTCTTCGGGAAAAGACAGAAGCCCCAAGAGTCCCTCCGAGACTTTGCCCTCTCCCTACAGGAGACATGGAAGGCCATCACCTGCCTTGAGCCCAAAGACGCTGAAACCTCTGACCAAACCTTAAGGGAACAATTTATCAATGGACTTGTTGATAGAAATCAAAGGTGTCAACTAAAGATCATCTCTTCTCAACATGCCCAGGCCTCTTTCCTTGAGTTTAAGGAAATTGCCATTGACATATTAGGGGACCGACCGCCTACTGGACCGCAGAAAGAGCCTGAATCCGTGGAAATGGAGGAATCTGCTCTAGCTTGCTATCCAACGCAGTCGACATCACCTACTCCTGCGGCTACGGAAGTTGCTGACTTAGCAGGACAGGTCTCTAATCTGGCGGACACCCTGCATAAAATCCTCGATCGGTTGACCCAGGTGGAAGTGACTGTCTCCGCTATGAGGAGGAAACCTCCAGAGAACCCGGTACGGTCAGCTACTCCTCGTGAATCTCCGACTAAACAGCGCCCAAAAGAAGAGAAGTCGTTAAGCACCTGGAGTCAGAAGAAACCCCGCCAGCGGTGCAGCTACTGCCATAAATATGGGCATGAAGAGAATGATTGTCGTCAGTTAAACGACAAACCCTTGGAGCTAAGGGACGACCTCCAAGGGAAGAACTTGTAAGTCCCAGAGATGCTAACTGGATGCCCAGGTTCGTGGGGACTCGCCCCATGGTTCATGTAACCATCAACGGAGTTACCCTACCGGCCTTAATTGATACCGGCTCTCAAGTGACCACCCTCCGGAGTGCTGCCTTCGAGAAATGCCGAGGAGGAGCATCCTTAGTCCAGCCTCCCAAGGCTTACTTGAACATTATTGCTACGAACGGAAAACCCGTTCCCATCCGCGGCTACTGGGAGCCCACACTAACCATTGGAGACACTGAGTTAACCAGACAGGGCGTAGTGGTGACACGAGTCCCCGAAAACGGTAACTTCTCCCTGGTACTGGGTACCAATGTCCTCCGCAACTGCTACCCTGAAGTGCTGAAGGCTCTCCACGACTCCCTGCCAACAGTGCCCAACGGTTCCCGGAAGGTAATTCAGGAGACTATGCAGGTTCTCGCGGCGCAACAGAAGTTTGCTGGCCCTAATGGAGAAATCTGCAGAGCCCGGATCAAGGATCCACAACCTGTCCGCCTTCAACCTGGGACTGAGACGTTAGTATGGTGTCGAGCCTGCATGGGCGTCCAAGGTCAAGACTACCAGGCGATAGTAGAACCTCTACCAGCTGATGAAGACCTGCCCATTCTAGCCGCCAGGAGCCTAGTCACTGTATCCCGAGGACAAGTACCCATTCGACTACTAAATGTGGGAGACTCCCCAGTGGATCTGAGAAAGTACCAAGCCGTAGCCACTCTCTTCAGCGTGCATCCTGAAGACTTGGTGGAAACCGCTCTGTCTGCCTCCCAACAGTTGGAAGTGAAGCAAAGTGCTGAAGGTGAGCCTGCCGAGCAATCCTGGTGGCTTGAGCTCAATATTGGAGACGACGATTTTACTCCTGCAGACCAAGTACAAGGTGTCCTGGATGTCGTTATGAAGCACCACCAGGCCTTCAGCAAACACCCACTGGATTTTGGGCAGACTACTCTGATCCAACATACCATCCCTACTGGCTCTCATCCTCCTATCAAGGAACGATACCGGCCCATACCTCCAGCCCGCTACCAAGAGGTGAAAAAGCTGGTACAAGAGATGAAGACAGCCAACGTTATCCGGGAGAGTCACAGCCCATGGGCTGCCCCGCTGGTCCTTGTGAAGAAGAAGGATGGAACCCTTCGATTCTGTGTTGACTATAGGAAGATCAACAATATCACCCACAAGGACGCCTATCCTCTGCCTCGAATCGAGGAGTCCCTCGCAGCCCTAGGGTCAGCTGCCTACTTCTCTACCCTGGACCTGACCAGTGGCTACTGGCAAGTGGCCATGGCACCAGAAGACAGAGAGAAGACGGCTTTCACCACCCCAATGGGCTTGTTCGAGTTCAACAACATGCCGTTTGGGCTATGCAACGCCCCAGGCACATTTCAACGGCTGATGGAGAGATGTTTGGGTCATCGCAACTTCGAGACCGTCCTGCTATATTTGGACGACATCATCATCTACTCCAAGACTTATGAAGACCACCTCCACCATCTGGCTGAAGTCTTCCAAATCCTGACCCAACATGGGTTGAAGGTCAAGCCATCCAAGTGCCACCTGCTACAACCTAGTGTCAAGTACCTGGGACATGTGGTGAGCGCTCATGGAATTGAGCCAGATCCAGAGAAGATTGCAGCTGTCCACGACTGGCCTACCCCATCAACCGTACGGGACATCAAAAGCTTCCTGGGATTTGCCAGTTATTACAGGCGTTTCATCCCGAAGTTTGCCCAGCTGGCGGCTCCCCTGCAAGAGCTTCTAAGGGGCCTGCCAAAAGAGAGCCAACGTTCCCGAGTAGCCATTGAGTGGACGGCCGAACGAGAAGCTGCCTTCCAGATGCTCAAGCAACGGTTGACTGAGCCCCCGGTGTTGGGATATCCAGACTATAGTCTGCCTTTCACTCTATACACTGATGCCAGCAAGCAAGGTCTAGGGGCGGTATTATCCCAGCTCCAAAACGGAACTGAAAGGGTCATAGCCTACGCCAGCCGTTCCCTCCGAGAACCGGAGCAAAACGACCAGAACTACAGTTCCTTCAAGTTGGAGTTTCTGGCGTTAGTCTGGGCTGTGACCGAAAAGTTCAAGGACTACCTAGCTGCATCATCTTTCACTGTCTTCACAGACAATAATCCGTTGGCGCATCTGAACACCGCACGTCTTGGAGCACTGGAACAACGGTGGGCCTCCAGACTTGCCAATTTCAGCTTTACCATCAAGTACCGGGCTGGTAAGACCAATGACAACGCCGACGCTCTGTCCCGTCTCCCTGACCAGTGGGAGGGACCCTCCACGGATGCTCAGTGGGAAGATGTCGAGATGCCCGCATTCTATGCCCGGTTTGTGCGTCAAGATGCCCAGAGAGTTTACTCCCTACCGACAGAGGCAGCGCCAGCTACTCCTCAAGAAGAGTCAGAGCCCCCTGCGGAAAAGGACCTCTGGATGAGTCTTCAGGCTGATAGCCGTGCCATAGGAGAGGTAATGGACTATCTCTCTAGTGGGCGAGTGCCTGAAAGAATCCGGCGCAGAAGAGCTGATGGAGAACTGTCTCAATTGTGGCGCCAGAGAAAGACTCTGAGCATGCACCAGGGTCTGCTAAAGAGAAGAACTCTGGACCCGATCACTTATGACCGGCTATACCAGGTTGTGATTCCCAGGAGGGACGCCAAGATAGTACTGGAAATGTACCATGACCGGTCTGGACACTTTGGCGCTCAGAAGACTGAAGCCACCCTCCGAAGGCGATTCTTCTGGGTCAACATGAAGTCCGACATTGAAGCCTGGTGTCGAGAATGCCCAGCCTGCGCCATCGCTCGAGGAGAGCGACACAATCAAAGGGCCCCTCTACGTCCCATTGTGAGCCAACGGCCCTTGGAGATCCTGGCATTGGACCACGTGAAGTTGGAGCCCAGCAGATCCGGTCACAGTTATGCTCTTACGATCATCGACCACTATACCAAATTTGTGGTTGCAGTACCTGTCAGAGATCTGTCTGCAAGGACTACCGCAGCGGCCCTGTGGAAGAGCTTCATCCTCCCCTATGGCTGTCCGGACCAGATCCTTACAGACCAAGGAACAGCATTTGAGTCCCAAGTCTTCCAGGAGCTGTGTACTCTATATGGCTGCAAGAAGCTGAGGACCACAGCCTATCATCCCCAAGGCAACGGGCTTTGTGAAAAGATGAACCAGACTCTAATTAATATGCTGAGGACTCTGACCCCTGCAAAAAGGGCTGACTGGCCAAAGCTGTTGCCCGAATTGGTGTACCTGTACAACAATACCAATCATTGCTCCACAGGGTACACCCCGTACTATCTGATGTTCGGGAGACACGGCCATCTCCCTGCTGATATGACCTGGGACATGGAGTCCCCTGATTCCCAGTCTTTACTCCCTCAGACTGACTGGGTTCACGAACACCAGAGGCGCCTGGCGGATGCCAGAGAAGTTGTGGATCTGCGGTTGGAAGAGGCCCGAGAGAAACAAAAAAGGGACTTCGATCGTAATGCCTGTGCTGAGCCTTTTGCCCCAGGAGATCGAGTGTGGCTGCGCAACAACCATCCTACCAGTAAGCTAGATGGGCGTTGGGAGCGTGAGCCATACCTAGTTAGGGACAGTCTCTCCCCTGAAGTCTACGAGATTTCAAGAGGAGACCGTCCACCACTCCGGGTACATAGGAACCGGTTGAAGAGATGTCTTCGTCCTTTTGCCCCTATGTCCACACCTCTCACCTCGACCCCCAACTTACAGACCTCCTTGTGTTCACCTACCCCCAGTTTCTTGGAACTTGTGACTGTGCCTCAATTCTGTTTTGTTTCCACTCCAGTAAGAGGTACCTCGGAGAGACCATCATCCCCACCGCAGTCTCCAATACTGCTGCCTGTGGAGGATGATCCGGCTCCAGTGTCTGCAACCCCTGAAGCATCAGAGGCAGCTGAGACTCCGACTCCAGCGCTTGACTCAGAGGAGGACGATGAGGAGGTTGTTATCTTCTCCAGGCCGGAACTTCGAAGGTCTCAAAGGGAGACAAAAGGTAAAGCTCCTGCGTACCTGCAGGAGTACCAGCTGGTGACACGCAGAAGCAGGAGGCAGGTACGTTTTTCTGACACCGAAGTACTTACCACCGAAGAAGATGCAGACTAACCCCTGAAGGGCTGTAGCCCACTTCAGGTACTGTACCATGTGTACATATTGTATATTTCTGTCCTTTCCCTAAAGAGCCAGAGACTTTCCTGAGACTCTCATCCCTATTTATCTCAGTCAAGAGACATTCCTTGAACTGATTATTGTCCTGTGCTATGAGAGCACCCTTCCTCTGCCACAGCAGTGAATTTCTTCAAAGGACTCTGTCCCTCTACACATAGAGGAGACCCTTTGCTTCCCAGTGCACTTTTCCCCACATCAAGGGCTGTACCCAGAAGATGGACTTTGTCACTAGAGACCTTCTGTGAGACTTTTGCCAGATACTCCAAGGAAAAGTTGCCACTTTATTTATTATCATTTTGCACTTAATGCCTTCCTTTTTAGGTACGGACATTATGTTTGCACTTCCATGCCTTTCCTTTTCAGGTAAAGAGACATTTTCTATTCTGCTACCCTGAGTAGCCTATCTACCTATGTAACGTTTGTAACGTTCAAGATGTGTACCCATTGGGCTCCTAAGCCAATGTGAATTAACCTGTTTGCACACTGTCATATATGCCAGTAGTCTGCATTAACCCTTTCATAGGCTTTTCAGGTTGTAGTGTGGCTGTGTCGGACCGTCTCTATGTAGTACAATGTTTTATTGTGTCACATATGCCAATGTATGCATATATACACTATATAATTGCCGCCAGGGAAGAAGCGTTGATAAAACAAATATACAGGCCTTGGTGCAAGGAGTGGATTACAGGACATGACACCACACCTTTCCTACTGTACAGTTCGGTTTAATGGCGTCAGCGACCAACTGTCATACAGCTACATGCTTTTGTCTTAGTCCGACACCAACCCAGGTGCCTGTCTCCAGGACCATGGGCGGTTTGTCCCTACACCTCACATAGCCTGCACTTCTCAGAAGTGCCCTTAGCCCCCTCTGTGCCCCAAACCATCTGTAGTCGAGCCGAGGGCGGCTCTTTCAATTGCCCCCGGGGTATGCAACACCCTCGCCGATGCAATGGCGAGGGAGGGTTTGCGAATACGTCCCACCTGCATGTAATCACCTTACACTACATGGCCCTGATAGGACATAGGGGTATTGCAGTGGTGAATCCTGCCTGGCAAGGCAGAGGTTAAGTATTTTGTATGATGCAAGATGCTATTGTCCAATGATATGTGTTACATCCTGTGCTTTGTGAGCTGAGATGTGATTGGAGGAGCAGCCACCACCTGACCAAAGGGAGGTAATAAAACCCCCTGGACAGGAATGTTCTGGATGATTATTCTAGTGTGGAATCCTAGAGATCAGTGAGTGAGTGAGAAATCTCTGTCTAGTCCATACCAGAGCAGGAAGAGCCTAGCCCCTGCCTCTGAAGAGTGGAGTATTAGACTAGAGGTAGTGTAGTGAGGAAAAGGGGTATCATCTTACCTTTAAAGGTGATACCTGAAGCCCTACAGGACAAGCTGAAGCTTCCTACCAGGACACAGCTGCCTTCCCAGCCTGCCCTCTACAGCCAGGCTGGTGAACTATCTCCTGAGGCTCCCTCCAACTCACATCTCAGCACTCCATCTACCTGTTAAAGGCACATTGCTGCGGTTCCTGCCGGTTCAAATAAAGAACTGTAAGTTGTTTTCTTCAACTTCTGTCTCCGTCTGGTCCCTGCTAATACGGCTGCCTTCATCACCGGCACCCTGTCCATCACCCAGAGACTCACACTCGGGACATTAAGGGGTTGCCCCAGGGAGATCCGCTATAGCAGCCTCTCCCTCATCATTTCTTGCCAACACCACCCTGCTGGAGACCTGCCAGGCTGTAGGACAGCCCTCCGGTTCCCCCGTACCAAGCACCGTGACACAAGCGTGCCTAGGCCGCAACCGCCAGCCACTCAGGTACAGCGGGCCCCGGCTGACTCCAGGCCTCACCTCAAGGGCTAGGCCCCGGTGGGGGATGTTGCACCTGTATATACTATCTGTGTGCTGTGTGCAGTCTCCAGTGTATCCTATGAGATGTAACATCACATTGCCTGTCTATACTATCTGTGTGCTGTGTGCAGTCTCCAGTGTATCCTATGAGATGTAACATCACATTGCCTGTCTATACTATCTGTGTGCAGAGTCTCCAGTGTATCCTATGAGATGTAACATCACACTGCATGTATATACTATCTGTGTGTGCTGTGTACATAGTCTCCAGTGTATCCTATGAGATATATCATCACACTGCCTGTCTATACTATCTGTGTGCTGTGTGCAGATTCTCCAGTGTATCCTATGAGATGTAACATCACACTGCATGTATATACTATCTGTGTGCTGTGTGCAGAGTCTCCAGTGTATCCTATAAGATGTAACATCACACTGCCTGTATATACTATCTGTGTGTGCTGTGTGCAGAGTCTCCAGTGTATCCTATGAGATGTGACATCACACTACCTGTCTATACTATCTGTGTGCTGTGTGCAGAGCCTCCAGTGTATCCTATGAGATATAACATCACACTGCCTGTCTATACTATATGTGTGTGCTGTGTGCAGAGTCTCCAGTGTATCCTATGAGATGTAACATCACACTGCCTGTCTATACTATCTGTGTGCTGTGGGCAGAGCCTCCAGTGTATCCTATGAGATGTAACATCACACTGCCTGTATATACTATCTGTGTGCTGTGTGCAGAGCCTCCAGTGTATCCTATGAGATGTAACATCACACTGCCTGTCTATACTATCTGTGTGTGCTGTGTGCAGAGTCTCCAGTGTATCCTATGAGATGTAACATCACACTGCCTGTATATACTATCTGTGTGCTGTGTGCAGGGTCTCCGGTGTATCCTATGAGATGTAACATCACACTGCCTGTCTATACTATCTGTGTGCTGTGGGCAGAGCCTCCAGTGTATCCTATGAGATGTAACATCACACTGCCTGTCTATACTATCTGTGTGCTGTGGGCAGAGCCTCCAGTTTATCCGATGAGATGTAACATCACACTGCCTGTCTATACTATCTGTGTGTGCTGTGTGCAGGGTCTCCAGTGTTTGATAGCCCCTAGGCGCATAGCCGTTGGGCTAATGACTGCTCAAAGGTGGCTAGCAGTCTGAACACAATAAAAGATGTGTGGCCCCTTTAATTGGAGGTTGCTCTACCCTCTCATCTTTATTCATCAGAGGGATGTGCTGGGGTGTGGCTAGTAATGTGGGCGGTACAGGAGGTGAGCACATGCTCAAATACTCTGAGTAGCGGAGACTCAGCCTCTTTTTCATCGGTTTTCCCTCCCTCCCTCCCTTTTTATATCGTTTTCGTGTATTTTTTGTCACAGCGGGCGGTTTTTTAGTGGTAACACTGCCCTACATGCCCTTACATATGGCAGGCATACAGGGTGTTATCTGGTGTTATGTAAAGTGGAATGGTTAAAAGTGTGTATATATTCAAACAAAGAAATGGTTAAATTATCAATGGTTTCAATAAAGCTGTGGCCGACCCCGAGTCAACCCACTATTGAGAATGGTTAAGCAATGGTTTCTGTGTGGTTATTTATATTTGGGGTATGCGGTATTAAAGGGGCCAGTCCGGCTCCGGGTTAGTACGTGTTTATTATTTGAGCAGTCATCCTATGAGATGTAACATCACACTGCCTGTCTATACTATTTGTGTGTGCTGTGTGCAGAGTCTCCAGTGTATCCTATGAGATGTAACATCACACTGCATGTATATACTATCTGTGTGTGCTGTGTACATAGTCTCCAGTGTATCCTATGAGATGTAACATCACACTCCCTGTCTATACTATCTGTGTGCTGTGTGCAGGGTCTCCAGTGTATCCTATGAGATGTAACATCACACTCCCTGTCTATACTATCTGTGTGCTGTGTGCAGGGTCTCCAGTGTATCCTATGAGATGTAACATCACACTGCCTGTCTATACTATCTGTGTGCTGTGTGCAGGGTCTCCAGTGTATCCTATGATATGTAACATCACACTGCCTGTCTATACTATCTGTGTGCTGTGTGCAGAGTCTCCAGTGTATCCTATGAGATGTAACATCACACTGCCTGTCTATACTATCTGTGTGTGCTGTGTGCAGAGTCTCCAGTGTATCCTATGAGATGTAACATCACACTGCCTGTCTATACTATCTGTGTGTGCTGTGTGCAGAGTCTCCAGTGTATCCTATGAGATGTAACATCACACTGCCTGTATATACTATCTGTGTGCTGTGTGCAGGGTCTCCAGTGTATCCTATGAGATGTAACATCACACTCCCTGTCTATACTATCTGTGTGCTGTGTGCAGGGTCTCCAGTGTATCCTATGAGATGTGACATCACACTGCCTGTCTATACTATCTGTGTGCTGTGTGCAGAGCCTCCAGTGTATCCTATGAGATGTAACATCACATTGCCTGTCTATACTATCTGTGTGCTGTGTGCAGAGTCTCCAGTGTATCCTATGAGATGTAACATCACACTGCATGTATATACTATCTGTGTGTGCTGTGTACATAGTCTCCAGAGTATCCTATGAGATATATCATCACACTGCCTGTCTATACTATCTGTGTGCTGTGTGCAGGGTCTCCAGTGTATCCTATGATATGTAACATCACACTGCCTGTCTATACTATCTGTGTGCTGTGTGCAGAGTCTCCAGTGTATCCTATGAGATGTAACATCACACTGCCTGTATATACTATCTGTGTGCTGTGTGCAGGGTCTCCGGTGTATCCTATGAGATGTAACATCACACTGCCTGTCTATACTATCTGTGTGCTGTGTGCAGGGTCTCCAGTGTATCCTATGAGATGTGACATCACACTGCCTGTCTATACTATCTGTGTGTGCTGTGTGTAGAGTCTCCAGTGTATCCTATGAGATGTAACATCACACTGCCTGTATATACTATCTGTGTGCTGTGTGCAGGGTCTCCGGTGTATCCTATGAGATGTAACATCACACTGCCTGTCTATACTATCTGTGTGCTGTGTGCAGAGTCTCCAGTGTATCCTATGAGATGTAACATCACACTGCCTGTCTATACTATCTGTGTGTGCTGTGTGCAGAGTCTCCAGTGTATCCTATGAGATGTAACATCACACTGCCTGTCTATACTATCTGTGTGTGCTGTGTGCATAGCCTCCCGTGTATACTGCTCTTACCAGTCTGTCACAAAGGGGCTTATTTTCTAAGGGTCTATAGACACACTTTCGTCGGACTTTCCAACATTTTTGGGGTTAACACGACTGTGACAGATATTTAACAGGGGATTGTGTCGCACGCGATTGGACTGTGACGCAGCTGCGCTGCATTCATGCTACAAAAATGGGGGGGCTGGCCGTCTGACGATCCAACAGATTCAGGATGAGCATGGGATTTAACATGTCAAATTGTGTCGCAGGACAATGCACTTACATGCACCGGGAAGAAGAAGGTGAACTCTGTCGGACCTCAGCGGGGAAGCGACACATGCAGGATATCGGGTGCACGATCTTGGTGAATCACGCCGGACTTCATCCTCATCGGTCTATCCGGATCAGGGATCGTGACAGGACCGGGTGAGTAAATGTGCCCCAATGTGTCCCATGTTCTGTCGGACTCTGCATGATAAATGAGGCGCACGGTCCGACTGAGCACCGAACGACCACTCAGTCCAGAAATTTGTGTCACGTGAAGAATAGTGCAGCCGCGCCACAAATGTGCGGACACTTCTTACACCCGTACAAACCATTTACACTAGAAAGAACGTGCAAAGTCAGACAGAAAACCGGCACAGGGACCTTAGTAAATGAGCCCCATTCTGTGTAATGCCCAGGATCTCCAGCTCTTCTGAGGGATTCACCGGGATCTTGGGACACTTTAGTTTATGACATTTTAGAATATTTTAACCTCCACGACGGCCTGTGCGACGCATCACCTGCTGTGACTTATCTGGATGATTTGCAGCTCCTACAATTCACATGATTGGACAGAATATTACAAAGTCCTTATAGCAAATAAAAATCTAGAGCAAAACAAATGGCACCAGACAGGCACAAAATGGGGTGAAATAAAGAAGCGAAGCCAAGCAATAAATCCTCATTGCCTCCTGCTACAAACATCCCCCCATATCCTCCAGACTCCTCCGAGGCTACAGAAGGCCTGACCACTACAGAAGACGCTCCATTACTTTCGTAGCCATGTCGCTGCAGGTTTTGCTCCAATGCCCCGGGTGTTGTCTGGGTACAAGGTGCAGTTTGGGACAAGCTTAAGCTGTCGGATAGACCTTTCACAGCTGAGGTGTACACATCGAAGAGGTCATGTCTGTGCGGGCTCAGCCCTCTCCTTACAGGGCAGGTGCCTCCTGTATTATACGTCCCGGAACCTCTGATAGGAGCCTATAGCTGCCGGATGCAGGATGAAATGGAAAAGCTGTGGATTCACAATACATTAGTACAGGGGTCCCCAAATTTTTTACATAGGGGGCCGTTCACTGTCCCTCTCAGACCACTGGGGGGCCGGACTGAAATTTAAAAATAAAAAAAAATATAAGAAATTCTTTTAAACAAAGCGCTAGCAGTACATGTGAACGCAAACGTAATACACTGGGCCCCCCTTAATTAATTATTTAATATACTGCACCCCTTTGTAACAATTTTATTTATTTATGAATTAATTGGGTCAATTAATTATTAAATATGCTGCCCCCCCCCATTAATTACTAGACTGCCCCTCATAATTATTTCCTATGCTGCCCCTCATAATTATTTCCTATGCTGCCCCTCATAATTAATTATTTCCTATGCTGTCCCCCACCATTATTTATTTCCTATGCTGCCCCTCATAATTACTTCCTATGCTGCCCCTCATAATTAATTATATCCTATGCTGCCCCTTATGGCCGTAGTTTGGGGACCCCTGCATTAGTAGGACGATATATTGAGATCAGTCCCCCGTGTCGCTACTTTAAAACTAATTTTGATACTGCTATGAATTGTAATCAATCACAGTGATTCCCCCCTCCCGGTAGCCAGCAGTCACAGTGATGTCCCCAGTAGCCGGCAGTCACAGTGATGCTTCCAGTAGCCGGCAGTCACAGTGATGCTTCCAGTAGCCGGCTGTCACAGTGATGCTTCCAGTAGCCGGCTGTCACAGTGATGCTTCCAGTAGCCAGCAGTCATAGTGATGTCCCCAGTAGCCAGCAGTCACAGTGATGCTGGCTACTGGGGACATCATTGTGACAGCAGTCACAGTAATGCCCCCATTGTCTAGCAGTCACAGTGATGCCCCCAGTATCCAGCAGTTACAAGGCTGACCCCAGTCACAGTGATGTCCCCAGTAGCCGGCTGTCACAGTGATGCTTCCAGTAGCCGGCTGTCACAGTGATGCTTCCAGTAGCCGGCTGTCACAGTGATGCTTCCAGTAGCCGGCTGTCACAGTGATGCTTCCAGTAGCCAGCAGTCACAGTGATGCTTCCAGTAGCCAGAAGTCACAGTGTTGCCCTCAGTAGCCAGTAGTCACAGAGATACCCCAGTAGCTACAGGGAAGCCCCCAGTAGCCAGCAGTCACAATGATCCCCCAGTAGCCACAGGGATGCCCCCAATAGCCAGCAATTACAGTGATGTCCCCCGTTGCCAGTAATCAAAGTGATAACCCCAGTAGCCAGCAGTCACAGTAATGCCCCCATTGTCTAGCAGTCACAGTGATTCCCCCAGTATCCAGCAGTTACAAGGCTGACCCCAGTAAACAGCAGTCACAGTGATGCCCCCAGTATCAAGCAACCACAGTAATGCCACCAGTAGCCAGCAGTCACAGGGATGCCCCAGTAGCCACAGGGATGCCCCCAATAGCCAGCAATCACAGTGATGCCCACAGTAGCCAGAAGTCAGAGTGATGTCCCCAATAGTCAGCAATCGCAGTGATGCCTCCAGTAGCCAGCAGTCACAGTAATGTCCCGAGTAGTCAGCAGTCACAGTGATTCCCCCAGTTGCCAGTAGTCAAAGTGATGCCCCTCCGGTGTCTAGCTGTCACAGCAATACCCCCAGTAGCCAGCAGTCACAGTGAAACCCCCAGCAGTAGTAGTCACAGTGATGCCTCCAGTAGCCAGCAGTCTCAAGGATAACCCCAGTAGCCAGCAGTCACAAGGATGACCCCAGTACTCAGCAGTTACAAGGATGACTCCAGTAGTCAGCAGTCACAGTGATGCCCCCAGTTTCCAGCAGTCAGTGATGCCTGCAGTAGCCAGAAGTCACAGTGATGCCTTCAACAGCCAGTATTCACAGTGAAGTCCCCAGTAGCCAGCAGTTACAAGGATGCCCCCAGTAGCCAGCAGTCACATAGATAGTCCCTGTAGACAAAGCGATCCCAGCAGTAGTCACAGTAATGCCCCCAAAAGTTACAGTGATCCCCCAGTAGCCAGTCACAATGATGTTCCAGATACTCACAGTGATGCCACCAGTCACAGTGATGCACCAAGTAGTCACAGTGATGCCCCAAGTAGCCAGTAGTCACAGTGATACCCAGAGTAGTCACTGTGATACCCCTAGTACCCAGTAGTACTTCTTAATCTCCCCAAATATATCCATATTACTATATGTACTCCTAACCCCACTGCTCCATATGGAGGCTTTCTGTTCTCCATCCTCCCTGATATTGTGGCCTCCTGTCCTACATGCTCCTTCATATTGTGGCCTCCTGTTGTCCGGCCTCTGCTACCTGTGGCCTCCTGTCCTCCATCCTCCTCCTATTGCCCCCTGTCCTCCAGACTCCTCCTGTAGTCCTTTATCTTCCTCCTGTAGCCTCTGGTCCTTCATCCCCCTCCTGGGGCCTCCTGTCCACCAGCCTTCTCCTGTTCTCCAGACTCCTCCTGTAGCCTTTCAGTTTCCTCCTTTAGCCCCCTGTCCTCTATTCTCCTCCTGTGACCTCCTGGCCTCCTCCAATGGCCTCCTCTCCTGAAGCCTCCTGCTGTGGCCTCCTGTTCTGCATCCTCCGCTAGTTGCAGCCCCCTGTCCTCCAGACTCCTCATGTAGTGATCTGTCCTTCAGCCTCCTCCTGTAGGCTCCTGTCCTATACACTCCTCCTGTCCTCCTCCTTTCCTCCAGCCTCCTTCTATAGCCCCCTGTCCTTCAGCCTCCTCCTTTCCTCCAGCCTCCTTCTATAGCCCCCTGTCCTTCAGCCTCCTCCTTTCCTCCAGCCTCCTTCTATAGCCCTGTCCTTCAGCCTCCTCCTTTCCTCCAGCCTCCTTCTATAGCCCCCTGTCCTTCAGCCTCCTCCTTTCCTCCAGCCTCCTTCTATAGCCCCCTGTCCTTCAGCCTCCTCCTGTAGCGTCTTGTCCTTCAGCCTCCCCACTGTGGTCTCCAGTCCTGCAGCCTCCCCATGTCCTCAATTGTGGGCTCCTCTTATTGTGGCCCCGTTCCAGGGTATTAAATAAAAAAAAACCCCTGTTAATTGCCTTCCCTCATTCCCTCGCAGCAGTCTGACTTTCACTTCACCCGGGCTCCAACTATAATGCGTAGGGGGCGGGGCCAATGGAGGGGAGGAGCTACCTCCACACATGACTCCTGTAGACATGTCAGGAGGTTGCAGGGGCTGATCCTGGCCCGAAGCTTCTGCTGCTCTGCAGCTGTAATGTACAAGACCAGGAGGAGGCAGGACAATATGGGGGAGAGTGGGGCAGCCGGGGATATTCTCCGAAATCAGTGCCCTTGCCCCTGGACCCCGCGGCGGAGAGAGCCATCACTTCTCTGTGATGAATCTAATTTGGAATAATAAGTTGGCCAGGATCTGCTATTGAGCCTGTGCAAAGTGACAAGACCAGGACTAGGATCAGGACCAGCTGAAGGGTCACAATACTGGTGGTATACTGCTGGAGGCATAAGGGTGGACACAGGCGGTGGCAGGTATGTATGCGAGCGGGCAGGGAGCAGTAGTGCTTGTCAGGATCAGTGGATCCTCTGGACCACCGCGGGAGATGGTACTAGCCGACACGTGGGACCAGAGTCTAAGTGGCATGTGGTTTTCACCAGAGCCCGACGCAAAGAGGGATGGACTTGCTGCGGCAGGATACCACCAGGTCGTTCCACATGTGCGACTAGCCCACGGTGACAGCCGAGGTCGAGGTACCTTAGCGGAAGACAGTCTCGAGGTCAGGTCCAGGCTCAGGGTCAGGGCAGGCGGCAGAGATGCAAGGTCAAGTCCAATTACGGGTCAGCAATGGGAGGTCCAGGCAGGTGGGAACGAAAACACAGGCACACGGAACACAGCAACACAAAGGAATTCGGGTAACACATCTACACAGGAGCGGAGACACGGAGGAATACACAGGAACGCAGGAATACACAGGAACGCAGGAATAATCACCAGGAAGCTTTCTCTTAGGCTGTGAGGCACAAAGATCTGGCAGGGGACACAGGAAAAGGCAGGATTTTTAAAGGTGAGGTGTTCAGCCAGTGCACCAATTAGCGGTGCGCTGGTCCTTTAAATTTTCGACAGGACGGGGAAGAGGAGGATCCGGGAGAGGTGAGTGAGCTGGCCGGGCTGCAGAGAGACAGGGATCGCGGGAGCACCCGTGACAGTGCTGCAGGTAAATTGCAGGATGGCTTCCGGTCAAGACAACATCCACCATCTTAACTGAGGGCAAGACAAACTAGAAGTGGAATAGCAGAACAATTCCTGACAGTCCATAGGTTTAGTGTCCTGCTGAGGAGGGGGGAGACCATTATTCCTCATGGAGCTTGGAGCCCAAGGGTGACTGCCATCACTCTAAATAAACTGAACACTGGGGGCTGTAATGGATTCACCTTTATGGCGTAATCAAACTGAATAAGGAAGTGTTGGTATTTGGGAGTCCACACGGTGGCGCAGTCACACCCTGCTCCTAAAGTCAAGTCCTTTGAACAACTTAGAGAGGAGCTTACCCCATTCCTGTTCATATCACTACCTACAACTTCCGGAAGATCTAGAGACTCAGGGCCCATGACTGACACCTAATAACACTGTGCTTGGACTCATCCGTGACTACAAATCATCATGAGGCTCCCACTCCTGAACCAATTTTCTCCTCCCAGCCCTGATCCTGGACTCTGCCTCTGATACAATCCCTGATCCTGGTACCATCCCTGATCCTGGACCCTGCTCCTGGTCCCAGCCCTAATCCTGGACCCTGCTCCTAGTCCCAGCCCTGATCCTGGACCCTCCTCTGATACAATCCCTGATCCTGGTACCATCCCTGATCCTGGACCCTGCTCCTGGTCCCAGCCCTAATCCTGGACCCTGCTCCTAGTCCCAGCCCTAATCCTGGACCCTGCTCCTAGTCCCAGCCCTGATCCTGGACCCTGCCTCTGATACAATCCCTGATCCTGGTACCATCCCTGATCCTGGACCCTGCTCCTGGTCCCAGCCCTAATCCTGGACCCTGCTCCTAGTCCCAGCCCTGATCCTGGACCCTGCCTCTGATACAATCCCTGATCCTGGACCCTGCTCCTGGTACCATCCCTGATCCTGGACCCTGCTCCTGGTACCATCCCTGATCCTGGACCCTGCTCCTGGTACCATCCCTGATCCTGGACCCTGCTCCTGGTACCATCCCTGATACTGGACCCTGCTCCTGGTCCCAGCCCTAATCCTGGACCCTGCTCCTGGTCCCAGCCCTGATCCTGCACCCTGCTCCTGGTCCCAGCCCTGATCCTAGACCCTGCTCCTGGTCCCAGCCCTGATCCTAGACCCTGCTCCTGGTCCCAGCCCTGATCCTAGACCCTGCTCCTGGTCCCAGCCTTGATCCTAGACCCTGCTCCTGGTCCCAGCCCTGATCCTGGACCCTGCTCCTGATACAATCCCTGACGCTGCTCCTGGTCCCAGCCCTGATCCTGGACCCTGCTCCTGGTCCCAGCCCTGATCCTAAACCCTGCTACTGGTCCCAGCCCCGATCCTGGACCCTGCTACTGGTCCCAGCCCTGATCCTGGACCCTGCTACTGGTCCCAGCCCTGATCCTGGACCCTGCTCCTGATACAATCCCTGATCCTGGACCCTGCTACTGGTCCCAGCCCTGATCCTGGACCCTGCTCCTGATACAATCCCTGACACTGCTCCTGGTCCCAGCCCTGATCCTGGACCCTGCTCCTTGGTCCCAGCCCTGATCCTGGGCCCTGCTGCTTGGTCCCAGCCCTAGACCTGGACCCTGCTCTTAGTCCCAGTCCTGATTCTGGACCCCGCTCCTTGGTCCCAGCCTTTATTCTGGACTCTGCTCCTGGTCCCAGAACTGATCCTGGACCCTGCTCCTGGTCCCAGCCTTGATCCTGGGTCCTGCTCCCAGCCTTGATCCTGGACCCTGCTCCTGGTCCCAGCAATGATCCTGGACCCTGCTCCAAACCTTGATCCTGGACCCGACTCCTTGGTCCCAGAACAGATCCTGCTCCCTGCTCCTTGGTCTGAGCCTTGATCCTGGACCCTGCTTCTTAGTCCCAGCCCTGATTCTGGACCCTGCTCCTGGTCGCAGCCCTGATCCTGGGCCCTGCTGCTTGGTCCCAGCCCTAGACCTGGACCCTGCTCTTAGTCCCAGTCCTGATTCTGGACCCCGCTCCTTGGTCCCAGCCTTTTTTCTGGACTCTGCTCCTGGTCCCAGAACTGATCCTGGACCCTGCTCCTGGTCCCAGCCTTGATCCTGGGTCCTGCTCCCAGCCTTGATCCTGGACCCTGCTCCTGGTCCCAGCAATGATCCTGGACCCTGCTCCAAACCTTGATCCTGGACCCGACTCCTTGGTCCCAGAACAGATCCTGCTCCCTGCTCCTTGGTCTCAGCCTTGATCCTGGACCCTGCTTCTTAGTCCCAGCCCTGATTCTGGACCCTGCTCCTGGTCGCAGCCCTGATCCGGGACCGTGCTCCATGGTCCCTGCCTTGATCTTGGACCCAGCCATGATCCAGGACCCTGCTCCTTGGTTCCAGCTTTGATCTTGAACCCTGGTCCTTGGTCCCAGCCCTGATCGTGGAGCCTGCTGCTGCTCCCGGCCCTGACCCTGTTTCTTGGTCCCAGCCTTGATCCTGGACCCTGCTCCTTGGTCCTAGCCCTGATCCTGGACCCTGCTCCTTGGTCCTAGCCCTGATTGTGGACCCTGCTCCTTGGCCCCAGCCCTGATCTTGGACCCTGCTCCATGGCCCCAGCCTTGATCCTGGACCCTGCTCCTGGGTCCCAGCCCTGATCCTGGACCCTGATCCTTCGTCCCAGCCCTGATCCTGGACCCTGATCCTCCCCCCGACCTTGATCCTGGACCCTGCTCCTCCTCCAGGCCCTACTTCTTGGTCCCAGACTTGATCCTGGACCCTGCTCCTTGGTCCCAGCCTTGATCCTAGACCCTGCTCCTGGTTCCAGCCCTGATCCATGACCCTGCTTCTGGTCCCAGCCCTGATCCTGGACGCTGCTCCTGGTCCCAGCCCCGATCCTGGACCCTGCTCCCGATGCCATCCCTGATCGTAGAACCTGCTCTTTGGTCCTAGCTTTGATCATGGACCCTGCTCCTGGTCCCAGCCATGATCCCGCTCCTTGGCACTAACCCTGATCCTGGACCATACTACCTGGTACTATCCCTGATCCTGGACCCTACTACCTGGTACCATCCCTAATCCTGGTCCCTACTCATTGGTACCAGCCTTGATCCTGGACACTACAACTTGTTCCCAGTCCCGATCTTGGAATTGCTCCACGGCCCAGCCCTGATCCTAGACCTTGCTCCTTGTACCATCCCTGACCCTGCTCCTCCTCTCGGCCCTGATCATTGACCCTACTTCTTGGTCCCAGCTTCGATCCTGGACCCTGCTCTTAGTCCCAGCCCTGATTCTGGACCCCGCTCCTTGGTCCCATCCTTTATCCTGAACCCTGCTCCTGGTCCCAACCTTGATCCTGTGCCCTGCTCCTTAGTCCCAGAACAGATCCTGCTCCCTGCTCCTTGGTCTCAGCCTTGATCCTGGACCCTGCTTCTTGGTCCCAGCCCTGATTCTGGACCCTACGTCTTGGTCTCAGCCCTGATTCTGGACCCTGCTTATTGGTCCCAGCCCTGATTCTGGACCCTGCTCCTGGTCGCAGCCCTGATCTTGGACCCAGCCCTGATCCTGGACCCTGCTCCATGGTCCCAGCCTTGATCCTGGACCCTGCTTCTTGGTCCCAGCCCTGATTCTGGACCCTGCTCCTTGGTCTCAGCCTTGATCGTGGACCCTGCTTCTTGGTCCCAGCCCTGATTCTGGACCCTGCTTCTTGGTCCCAGCCCTGATTCTGGACCCTGCTTCTTGGTCCCAGCCCTGATTCTGGACCCTGCCCTGATCTTGGACCCAGCCCTGATTCTGGACCCTGCTTCTTGGTCCCAGCCCTGATTCTGGACCCTGCCCTGATCTTGGACCCAGCCCTGATCCTGGACCCTGCTCCATGGTCCCAGCCCTGATCTTGGACCCAGCCCTGATCCTGGACCCTGCTCCTTGGTTCCAGTTTTGATCCTGAACCTTGCTCCTTGAGCCCAGCCCTGATCCTGGACCCTGCTCCTTGGTTCCAGCTTTGATCCTGAACCTTGCTCCTTGGTCCCAGCCCTGATCCTGGACCCTGCATCTGGTCCCAGCCCGACCTCCCTGTTCAGCTCATCCTCCTCTTTAAAACTGTTTGCTTAGTGTGAAGATGCATCGCCCTCATTTCCTGGAGGGATTAGCGGATCAGACTCTTCATACAAGTTGTTGCTGCTGTTGAAGTGAAGTGGAGGAGCGACCTCTCACCCCAAGGGATTGAGGAGATTAAGGAGAGTTTTATCTGCGCTTACACCACTAATCCGTCCACTTTCACTAGATGTCATTTCCGCGCCTCCTCATCCACCCTGGAAATCCTGTAAACATAATAAAGCAGACGGTAAACTTTGCTGAGGATTTGCTGACATTCACTCCCGCAGCTCGGAGAATATTACAGTCTCCTCGCATATATTGTATCCAGGAGCTTCTATGGCTGACATTCACAGGATCCGCGCTATACCCTTCCTGCACAGGATGGCGCTGTCCTGGACCTCGTAACATAGATCCTTAATACCCACTTCATGAACAGGATTGTCCTGTTCTGGATCTTGTACCACAGATCCATGATCCCCCCTCCCAGCACAGGATGGCGCTGTCCTGGACCTCATACCATAGATCTGCAATCCCCCCTCCCTGCACAGGATGGCGCTGTCCTGGACCTCATACCATATATCCGCGCTCCCCCCTCTCTGCACAGGATGGCGCTGTCCTGGACCTCATACCATAGATCTGCAATCCCCCCTCCCTGCACAGGATGGCGCTGTCCTGAAACTCATACCATAGATCCGCGCTCCCCCCTCTCTGCACAGGATGGCGCTGTCCTGGACCCCTCATACCATAGATCCGCGCTCCCCCCTCTCTGCACAGGATGGCGCTGTCCTGGACCTCATACCATAGATCCGCAATCCCCCCTCCCTGCACAGGATGGCGCTGTCCTGGACCCCTCATACCATAGATCCTCGCTCCCTCCTCTCTGCACAGGATGGCGCTGTCCTGGACCCCTCATACCATAGATCCGCGCTCCCCCCTCCCTGCACAGGATGGCGCTATCCTGGACCTCTCCTACCATAGTTCCGCGCTCCCCCCTCTCTGCACAGGATGGCGCTGTCCTGGACCTCATACCATAGATCCGCGCTCCCCCCTCTCTGCACAGGATGGCGCTGTCCTGGACCTCATACCATAGATCCGCAATCCACCCTCCCTGCACAGGATGGCGCTGTCCTGGACCTTGTACCATAGCTCCGCGCTCCCCCCTCTCTGCACAGGATGGCGCTGTCCTGGACCTCATACCATAGATCCGCGCTCCCCCCTCTCTGCACAGGATGGCGCTATCCTGGACCTCTCCTACCATAGTTCCGCGCTCCCCCCTCTCTGCACAGGATGGCACTGTCCTGGACCTCATACCATAGATCCGCACTCCCCCCTCTCTGCACAGGATGGCGCTGTCCTGGACCTCATACCATAGATCCGCAATCCCCCCACCCTGCACAGGATGGCGCTGTCCTGGACCCCTCATACCATAGATCCGCAATCCCCCCTCCCTGCACAGGATGGCGCTGTCCTGGACCCCTCATACCATAGATCCGCGCTCCCCCCTCTCTGCACAGGATGGCGCTGTCCTGGACCCCTCATACCATAGATCCACGATCCCCCTCCCTGCACAGGATGGCGCTGTCCTGGACCCCTCATACCATAGATCCACGATCGCCCCTCTCTGCACAGGATGGCGCTGTCCTGGACCCCTCATACCATAGATCCACGATCCCCCCTCCATGCACAGGATGGCGCTGTCCTGGACCCCTCATACCATAGATCCACGATCCCCCTCCCTGCACAGGATGGCGCTGTCCTGGACCCCTCATACCATAGATCCACGCTCCCCCCTCCCTGCACAGGATGGCGCTGTCCTGGACCCCTCATACCATAGATCCACGATCCCCCTCCCTGCACAGGATGGCGCTGTCCTGGACCCCTCATACCATAGATCCACGATCGCCCCTCTCTGCACAGGATGGCGCTGTCCTGGACCCCTCATACCATAGATCCGCGCTCCCCCCTCTCTGCACAGGATGGCGCTGTCCTGGACCCCTCATACCATAGATCCACGATCCCCCCTCCCTGCACCGGATGGAGCTGTCCTGGACCCCTCATACCATAGATCCACAATCCCCCCTCTCTGCACAGGATGGCGCTGTCCTGGGCCCCTCATACCATAGATCCACGATCCCCCCTCCCTGCACAGGATGGCGCTGTCCTGGACCCCTCATACCATAGATCCACGATCCCCCCTCTCTGCACAGGATGGCGCTGTCCTGGACCCCTCATACCATAGATCCGCGCTCCCCCCTCCCTGCACAGGATGGCGCTGTCCTGGACCCCTCATACCATAGATCCGCGCTCCCCCCTCTCTGCACAGGATGGCGCTGTCCTGGACCCCTCATACCATAGATCCGCGCTCCCCCCTCCCTGCACAGGATGGCGCTGTCCTGGACCCCTCATACCATAGATCCGCGCTCCCCCCTCTCTGCACAGGATGGCGCTGTCCTGGACCTCATACCATAGATCCACGAACCCCTCTCCCTGCACAGGATGGCGCTGTCCTGGACCCCTCATACCATAGATCCACGATCCCCCCTCACTGCACAGGATGGCGCTGTCCTGGACCTCATACCATAGATCCGCGCTCCCCCCTCTCTGCACAGGATGGCGCTGTCCTGGACCCCTCATACCATAGATCCGCGCTCCCCCCTCTCTGCACAGGATGGCGCTGTCCTGGACCCCTCATACCATAGATCCGCGCTCCCCCCTCTCTGCACAGGATGGCGCTATCCTGGACCCCTCATACCATAGATTCACGTTCCCCCCTCTCTGCACAGGATGGCGCTGTCCTGGACCCCTCATACCATAGATCCACGATCCCCCCTCCCTGCACAGGATGGCGCTGTCCTGGACCTCTCATACCATAGATCCGCGCTCCCTCCTCTCTGCACAGGATGGCGCTGTCCTGGACCCCTCATACCATAGATCCGCGCTCCCCTCTCTCTGCACAGGATGGCGCTGTCCTGGACCTCTCATACCATAGATCCACGATCCCCCCTCCCTGCACAGGATGGCGCTGTCCTGGACCCCTCATACCATAGATCCACGATCCCCCCTCTCTGCACAGGATGGCGCTGTCCTGGACCCCTCATACCATAGATCCACGATCCCCCCTCCCTGCACAGGATGGCGCTGTCCTGGACCCCTCATACCATAGATCCACGATCCCCCCTCCTTGCACAGGATGGCGCTGTCCTGGACCCCTCATACCATAGATCCACGATCCCCCCTCTCTGCACAGGATGGCGCTGTCCTGGACCCCTCATACCATAGATCCGCGCTCCCCCCTCCCTGCACAGGATGGCGCTGTCCTGGACCCCTCATACCATAGATCCGCGCTCCCCCCTCTCTGCACAGGATGGCGCTGTCCTGGACCCCTCATACCATAGATCCACGCTCCCCCCTCTCTGCACAGGATGGCGCTGTCCTGGACCTCATACCATAGATCCACGAACCCCTCTCCCTGCACAGGATGGCGCTGTCCTGGACCCCTCATACCATAGATCCACGATCCCCCCTCCCTGCACAGGATGGCGCTGTCCTGGACCTCATACCATAGATCCGCGCTCCCCCCTCTCTGCACAGGATGGCGCTGTCCTGGACCCCTCATACCATAGATCCGCGCTCCCCCCTCCCTGCACAGGATGGCGCTGTCCTGGACCCCTCATACCATAGATCCACGATCCCCCCTCCCTGCACAGGAAGGCACTGTCCTGGACCCCTCATACCATAGATCCGCGCTCCCCCCTCTCTGCACAGGATGGCGCTGTCCTGGACCCCTCATACCATAGATCCGCGCTCCCCCCTCTCTGCACAGGATGGCGCTGTCCTGGACCCCTCATACCATAGATCCACGCTCCCCCCTCTCTGCACAGGATGGCGCTGTCCTGGACCTCATACCATAGATCCATGAACCCCTCTCCCTGCACAGGATGGCGCTGTCCTGGACCCCTCATACCATAGATCCACGATCCCCCCTCCCTGCACAGGATGGCGCTGTCCTGGACCTCATACCATAGATCCGCGCTCCCCCCTCTCTGCACAGGATGGCGCTGTCCTGGACCCCTCATACCATAGATCCGCGCTCCCCCCTCTCTGCACAGGATGGCGCTATCCTGGACCCCTCATACCATAGATTCACGTTCCCCCCTCTCTGCACAGGATGGCGCTGTCCTGGACCCCTCATACCATAGATCCACGATCCCCCCTCCCTGCACAGGATGGCGCTGTCCTGGACCTCTCATACCATAGATCCGCGCTCCCTCCTCTCTGCACAGGATGGCGCTGTCCTGGACCTCATACCATAGATCCGCGCTCCCCCCTCTCTGCCTGCACCGGATGGAGCTGTCCTGGACCCCTCATACCATAGATCAGGGGTCCCCAAACTTTTTACATAGGGGGCCGTTTACCGTCCCCCTCAGACAGTTGGAGGGCCGGGCTAAAGTTTAAAAATTAAAAAAAAAAAAAAGAACTGCTTTGAAAACACAGCGTTAGCGTAATACATCCGTATCCGTAATACACTGGGTCCCCCCAAAGTAATTATTTAATATACTGCACCCCCCTTGTGAACTATTTTACATATTGGCCCAATTAACCCCTCTGCACTAATTATTGAATATGCTGCCCTCCCCTCCATTAATTACTAGACTGCCCCCACCATGAATTATTCCCTATACTGTCCCCACCATGAATTATTCCCTATACTGTCCCCACCATGAATTATTCCCTATACTGCCCCCACCATGAATTATTCCCTATACTGCCCCTCCACCATGAATTATTCCCTATACTGCCCCTCCACCATGAATTATTTCCTATACTGCCCCTCCACCATGAATTATTCCCTATACTGCCCCTCCACCATGTATTATTCCCTATACTGCCCCTCCACCATGAATTATTCCCTATACTGCCCCCACCATGAATTATTCCCTATACTGCCCCTCCACCATGAATTATTCCCTATACTCCCCCTCCACCATGTATTATTCCCTATACTGCCCCTCCACCATGAATTATTCCCTATACTGCCCCTCCACCATGTATTATTCCCTATACTGCCCCTCCACCATGAATTATTCCCTATACTCCCCCTCCACCATGTATTATTCCCTATACTGCCCCTCCACCATGTATTATTCCCTATACTGCCCCTCCACCATGTATTATTCCCTATACTGCCCCTCCACCATGAATTATTCCCTATACTGCCCCTCCACCATGTATTATTCCCTATACTGCCCCTCCACCATGAATTATTCCCTATACTCCCCCTCCACCATGTATTATTCCCTATACTGCCCCTCCACCATGTATTATTCCCTATACTGCCCCTCCACCATGTATTATTCCCTATACTGCCCCTCCACCATGAATTATTCCCTATACTCCCCCTCCACCATGTATTATTCCCTATACTGCCCCCACCATGAATTATTCCCTATACTCCCCCTCCACCATGTATTATTCCCTATACTGCCCCTCCACCATGTATTATTCCCTATACTGCCCCTCCACCATGAATTATTTCCTATACTGCCCCTCCACCATGTATTATTCCCTATACTGCCCCTCCACCATGTATTATTCCCTATACTGCCCCTCCACCATGTATTCCCTATACTCCCCCTCCACCATGTATTATTCCCTATACTGCCCCTCCACCATGAATTATTTCCTATACTGCCCCTCCACCATGTATTATTCCCTATACTGCCCCCACCATGAATTATTCCCTATACTGCCCCTCCACCATGAATTATTCCCTATACTGCCCCTCCACCATGAATTATTCCCTATACTGCCCCTCCACCATGTATTATTCCCTATACTGCCCCCACCATGTATTATTCCCTATACTGCCCCTCCACCATGAATTATTTCCTATACTGCCCCTCCACCATGTATTATTCCCTATACTGCCCCCACCATGAATTATTCCCTATACTGCCCCTCCACCATGAATTATTCCCTATACTGCCCCTCCACCATGAATTATTCCCTATACTGCCCCTCCACCATGTATTATTCCCTATACTGCCCCTCCACCATGAATTATTCCCTATACTCCCCCTCCACCATGTATTATTCCCTATACTGCCCCTCCACCATGAATTATTCCCTATACTGCCCCTCCACCATGTATTATTCCCTATACTGCCCCTCCACCATGAATTATTCCCTATACTGCCCCTCCACCATGTATTATTCCCTATACTGCCCCTCCACCATGTATTATTCCCTATACTGCCCCTCCACCATGTATTATTCCCTATACTGCCCCTCCACCATGAATTATTCCCTATACTGCCCCTCCACCATGAATTATTCCCTATACTCCCCCTCCACCATGTATTATTCCCTATACTGCCCCTCCACCATGAATTATTCCCTATACTCCCCCTCCACCATGTATTATTCCCTATACTGCCCCTCCACCATGTATTATTCCCTACACTGCCCCTCCACCATGAATTATTTCCTATACTGCCCCTCCACCATGAATTATTTCATATATTGGGCCCCCGGCTGCCACAATCTTTTTACGGCTGTTTAAAAAAAAAAAAAAAAATCCTATACTCACCCCTGGCTCCAGCGTCTTCTTTCTTCTGGCTGCTGCCGGACAGCAAGGGGTGTGCGGCCGTGTGATGACGTCATCACGCGGCCACGCATCCAGGTTCAAGGAGCGATGTGCGCCGGGGTTGTCTTCCGGCCACATCGCTCCACCTGCTGTAATAGTGCTCGAGCGGCCACATCGACCGCATCGTGCACCATTCAGTGACGGGCAGGAGCTTCCTGTCCGGACGGACGGAGGCCCCTGCCCGACTACCGCGGCCTAATTATTGACGCTTTTGGAGCACCAGCCCGGGGGTCCCCAAATAATAAATCCGGACCCAGGGGCTCAATGTGCGCTCCAAGTGCTCAATGCGATGGGGGCCGTAGTTTGGGGACCCCTGCCATAGATCCACGATCCCCCCTCCCTGCACAGGATGGCGCTGTCCTGGACCCCTCATACCATAGATCCACGATCCCCCCTCCCTGCACAGGATGGCGCTGTCCTGGACCCCTCATACCATAGATCCACGATCCCCCCTCCTTGCACAGGATGGCGCTGTCCTGGACCCCTCATACCATAGATCCACGATCCCCCCTCCTTGCACAGGATGGCGCTGTCCTGGACCTCTCATACCATAGATCCGCGCTCCCCCCTCTCTGCACAGGATGGCGCTGTCCTGGACCCCTCATACCATAGATCCACGATCCCCCCTCCCTGCACAGGATGGCGCTGTCCTGGACCCCTCATACCATAGATCCACGATCCCCCCTCCCTGCACAGGATGGCGCTGTCCTGGACCCCTCATACCATAGATCCACGATCCCCCCTCCCTGCACAGGATGGCGCTGTCCTGGACCCCTCATACCATAGATCCACGATCCCCCCTCCTTGCACAGGATGGCGCTGTCCTGGACCCCTCATACCATAGATCCACGATCCCCCCTCTCTGCACAGGATGGCGCTGTCCTGGACCCCTCATACCGTAGATCCACGATCCCCCCTCCTTGCACAGGATGGCGCTGTCCTGGACCTCTCATACCATAGATCCGCGCTCCCCCCTCTCTGCACAGGATGGCGCTGTCCTGGACCCCTCATACCATAGATCCACGATCCCCCCTCCCTGCACAGGATGGCGCTGTCCTGGACCTCTCATACCATAGATCCACGATCCCCCCTCCTTGCACAGGATGGCGCTGTCCTGGACCCCTCATACCATAGATCCATGATCCCCCCTCTCTGCACAGGATGGCGCTGTCCTGGACCCCTCATACCATAGATCTGCGCTCGACCCATCTGTGCTCAGGACAGTGCTGTCCTAATATTGGACCTCATACCATAGATGCAGCAGGGGGCAGCGTCTCCTCGTGCAGCAAGGGAAAGTGCCTCTCCCTTTAGCAGGGGGCAGCGCTTCTCCCTCCAGCAGGGGGCAGTATCTCTCCCTCCAGCAGGGGGCAGTATCTCTCCCTCCAGCAGGGGGCAGTATCTCTCCCTCCAGCAGGGGGCAGTATCTCTCCCTCCAGCAGGGGGCAGTATCTCTCCCTCCAGCAGGGGGCAGTCTCTCCGCTTTATACCACTGCCCGTAACATGATATACCGCCATATACCACCGTCTGAGACACTATATACTGCCATATACCACTGCCCATAACATGAATATATATTGTCCGTAACACAATATACAGGTATATACCCCGCCCGTAACACTATATACCGGCATATACCACCACCCATACCATATACCATGATATACCACCTCCCGTAACACTATATACCGCCATATACTACCGCCCGCACCATGATATACCACCGGCTGTGACACTATATACCGCCATATATCACCATCTGTAACACAATATACTGGCATATACCACCGCCTGTAACACTATATACCCCCATATACCACCACCCGTACCATGTTATACCACCGGCGTCACACTATATACCCCCATATACCACCACCCGTACCATGTTATACCACCGGCGTCACACTATATACCACCATATACCACCGTCCGTGACACTATATACCGCCATATACCACCGGCTGTAACACAATATACTGGTATATACCACCACCCGTAACACTTTATATTGCCATATACCAACGCCCATAACACTATATACCACCGCCCGTAACATAAGATACCACCGTCTGTGACACTATATACCGCCATATGTCACCAACTGTGACACTAAATACCGCCATATACGGCCTCCCATGACAATATATAACGCCATATGCACTGCCCGTACCACTCTATACCGCCATAAACGCCGTCCGTAACACTATATGCCGCCATATATCACCAACTGTGACTCTAAATACCGCCATATACTACCGCCCATGACAATATATACCGCCATAAGCACCGCCCGTAACATTATATTCCGCCATAAGCACCGCCCGTACCACTATATACCACCAAAGGCACCGCCCGTAACACTATATACCGCCATATACCACTGCCCATAACACTATATACCGTCATATATCACCAACTGTGACACTAAATACCGCCATATATGACCGTCCGTGAAAATATATACCGCCATAAGCACCGCCCGTAACATTATATTCCGCCATAAGCACCGCCCGTACCACTATATACCACCATAGGCACCGCCCGTAACACTATATACCGCCATATACCACTGCCCATAACACTATATACCGTCATATATCACCAACTGTGACACTAAATACCGCCATATATGACCGTCCGTGACAATATATACCGCCATAAGCACCGCCCGTAACATTATATTCCGCCATAAGCACCGCCCGTACCACTATATACCACCATAGGCACCGCCCGTAACACTATATACCGCCATATACCACTGCCCATAACACTATATACCAGTGATGGCTAACCTATGGCACTGGTGCCAGAGGTGGCACTCAGAGCCCTTTCTGTGGGCACTCAGGCCATCACCAGAGATTACTCCAGGTATCTTCCTGCAGTCCCAGACAGCCCAGGACTTGCTGTGCACAGAGCTATATTAAAGTGACAGCTCTACCTGGGACTATTTTCTGCTTTATTGGTGTCCTCAGGGTGCTGGTATCAATGAAAACTGTGACAGAGAAGGGAGTATAAATCACAAATTACATTTCTGTGTTGGCATTTTGCGATAAATAAGCGGGTCTTTGTTGTAGTTTGGGCACTCGGCCTCTAAAAGGTTTGCCATCACTGCTATATACCGTCATATATCACCAACTGTGACACTAAATACCGCCATATATGACCGTCCGTGACAATATATACCGCCATAAGCACCGCCCGTAACATTATATTCCGCCATAAGCACCGCCCGTACCACTATATACCACCATAGGCACCGCCCGTAACACTATATACCGCCATATACCACTGCCCATAACACTATAAACCGTCATATATCACCAACTGTGACACTAAATACCGCCATATACGACCGCCCATGACAATATATACCGCCATAAGCACCGCCCGTAACATTATATTCCGCCATAAGCACCGCCCGTACCACTATATACCACCATAGGCACCGCCCGTAACACTATATACCGCCATATACCACTGCCCATAACACTATAAACCGTCATATATCACCAACTGTGACACTAAATACCGCCATATACGACCGCCCATGACAATATATACCGCCATAAGCACCGCCCGTAACATTATATTCCGCCATAAGCACCGCCCGTACCACTATATACCACCATAGGAACCGCCCGTAACACTATATACCGTCATCTATCACCAACTGTGACACTAAATACCGCCATATATGACCGTCCGTGACAATATATACCGCCAAATACCACCACCCGTAACATTATATACTGCCATGTGCCACCGCCGCGCATCGCACGGGATCACATACATCACGTTGGATAAGATGATACGGAGTAGATCACATTTGTGTTATCTCCCTCCTGGATTTCGGTCGGAGGACAAGGTCAGAGGAGAGGGATGATGGGAGATGTAGTAGTAAATTGCGGAGGCAATGACCTGCTCCATTACTTCTTGTGCTGTAATGAGATGATGAGCCGCTGCCTTGTTCTCCATTTATCATCCTCTTCCTCCAATATCCATCCCTTTATCTGCTGCGGCTCCTGCTGTCAGCCGCTCCGATAAATCAGCCCCTCGCTGACGCCCTGTTAGGGGTCACCAGCCACAATCATTATTGACAAATTAGGGAGTGTAGTGAGCGCCCCCCTGCCTGGCCCTGGAGGGTCGTCTCATTTCCATATCAATGATAGAGGGAGATAATTAATAATTAGACTCTTAACCCCGCGACACTGCCGGGAGTTTATCAGCCGCTTGTTGTCCTGGAAATGATTGGATAATGGGATTGTAGTGGAAATACCCAGCTGGGGGCCGCGGCGCTGATAGACCCCCACAATGAGGCCTAATCCAGCCCTGGAAATCAATCCACACACGCACCACAAACATTGTCCTTCATTATAGATAGCGAGATCCCTCATTACTATGCAAATTCTATCGTTACAAGACAATTACACACGGAGGAGAGACAGAGAGGGGCGACCCCACCAGCATCCTGTCACCCCTCGTGTAGAAGGAGGCCACTACAACTAGAGGACAAAGGTAGAGGCCGGAGATGTCACCGTGGCATCTACCTTACACTGGACCACCACCAGTCACATCAGGGAGCCCCCCAGAAATGTAGAAGGAGGCCACTACAACTATAGGACAAAGGTAGAGGCCGGAGATGTCACTGTACCATCTACCATACACTGGACCACCACCAGTCACATCAGGGAGCCCCCCAGAAATGTAGAAGGAGGCCACAACAACTATAGGACAAAGGTAGAGGCCAGAGATGTCACCGTGCCATCTAACATACACTGGACCACCACCAGTCACATCAGGTAGCCCCCCAGAAATGTAGAAGGAGGCCACAACAACTATAGGACAAAGGTAGAGGCCAGAGATGTCACCGTGCCATCTAACATACACTGGACCACCACCAGTCACATCAGGTAGCCCCCCAGAAATGTAGAAGGAGGCCACAACAACTATAGGACAAAGGTAGAGGCCAGAGATGTCACCGTGCCATCTAACATACACTGGACCACCACCAGTCACATCAGGGAGACCCCCAGAAATGTAGAAGGAGGCCACAACAACTATAGGACAAAGGTAGAGGCCAGAGATGTCACCGTGCCATCTACCATACACTGGACCACCACCAGTCACATCAGGGAGACCCCCAGAAATGTAGAAGGAGGCCACTACAACTATGGGACATAGGTGGAGGCCGGAGATGTCACCGTGCCATCTACCATACACTGGACCACCACCAGTCACATCAGGGAGCCCCCCAGAAATGTAGAAGGAGGCCACTACAACTATAGGACAAAGGTAGAGGCCGGAGATGTCACCGTGCCATCTACCTTACACTGGAACACCACCAGTCACATCAGGGAGACCCCCAGAAATGTAGAAGGAGGCCACAACAACTATAGGACAAAGGTAGAGGCCGGAGATGTCACCATGCCATCTACCATACACTGGACCACCACCAGTCACATCAGGGAGACCCCCAGAAATGTAGAAGGAGGCCACTACAACTATAGGACAAAGGTAGAGGCTGGAGATGTCACCGTGCCATCTACCTTACACTGGACCACCACCAGTCACAGGGAGCCCCCCAGAAATGTAGAAGGAGGCGGCAACACCTATAGGACAAAGGTAGAGGCTGGAGATGTCACCGTGCCATCTACCATACACTGGACCACCACCAGTCACATCAGGTAGCCCCCAGAAATGTAGAAGTAGGCGGCAACACCTATAGGACAAAGGTAGAGGCCGGAGATGTCACCATGCCATCTACCACACACTGGACCACCACCAGTCACATCAGGTAGCCCCCCAGAAATGTAGAAGAAGGCCACAACAACTGGATGACAAAGGTAGAGTCCGGAGATGTCACTGTACCATCTACCATACACTGGACCACCACCAGTCACATCAGGTAATCACCCAGAAATGTAGGAAGAGGCTCCTACAATTATAGGACAATGGAAGAGGCCAGAGATGTCACTGTACCATCTAACCATACACTGGACCACCACCAGTCACATCAGGTAGTCACCCAGAAATGTAGAAGGAGGCTACTTCAACTATGGGACAAAGGTAGAGGACGGAGATGTCACTGTACCATCTACCATACACTGGACCACCGCCAGTCACATCAGGTAGCCCCCCAGAAATGTAGAAGGAGGCTACTTCAACTATGGGACAAAGGTAGAGGATGGAGATGTCACTGTACCATCTAACCATACACTGGACAAACGCCAGTCATATCATGTAGCCCCCCAGAAATGTAGAAGGATGCCACAACAACTATAGGACAAAGGTAGAGACCGGAGATGTCACCGTACCATCTGCTATAAACTGGACCACCACCAGTCATATCATGTAGCCCCCCAGAAATGTAGGAAGAGGCTCCTACAACTATAGCACAAAGGTAGAGGCCAGAGATGTCACTGTACCATCTAACCATACACTGGACCACCGCCAGTCACATCAGGTAGCCCCCCAGAAATGTAGAAGGAGGCTACTTCAACTATGGGACAAAGGTAGAGGCAATATATGTCACCGTGGCATCTACCATACACTGGACCACCACCAGTCACATCAGGTAGCCCACAGAAATGTAGAAGTAGGCGGCAACACCTATAGGACAAAGGTAGAGGCCGGAGATGTCACCATGCCATCTACCACACACTGGACCACCACCAGTCACATCAGGTAGCCCCCCAGAAATGTAGAAGGAGGCCACAACAACTGGATGACAAAGGTAGAGGCCGGAGATGTCATTGTACCATCTACCATACACTGGACCACCACCAGTCACATCAGGTAATCACCCAGAAATGTAGGAAGAGGCTCCCACAACTATAGGACAATGGAAGAGGCCAGAGATGTCACTGTACCATCTAACCATACACTGGACCACCACCAGTCACATCAGGTAGTCACCCAGAAATGTAGGAGGAGGCTACTTCAACTATGGGACAAAGGTAGAGGCCGGAGATGTCACCGTACCATCTGCTATAAACTGGACCACCACCAGTCATATCATGTAGCCCCCCAGAAATGTAGGAAGAGGCTCCTACAACTATAGGACAATGGAAGAGGCCAGAGATGTCACTGTACCATCTACTATACAACGGACCACCACCAGTCACATCAGGTAGCCACCCAGAAATGTAGAAGGAGGCTACTTCAACTATGGGACAAAGGTAGAGGCAATATATGTCACCGTGCCATCTACCATACACTGGACCACCACCAGTCACATCAAGTAGCCCCCCAGAAATGTAGGAAGAGGCTCCTACAACTATAGGACAATGGAAGAGGCCAGAGATGTCACTGTGCCATCTACTATACAACGGACCACCACCAGTCACATCAGGTAGTCACCCAGAAATGTAGAAGGAGGCTACTACAACTATAGCACAAAGGTAGAGGCCAGAGATGTCACTGTACCATCTAACCATACACTGGACCAATGCCAGACACATCAGGGAGCCCCCCAGAAATGTAGAAGGAAGCCACAACAACTATAGGACAAAGGTAGAGGCAACATATGTCACCGTACCATCTACCATACACTGGACCACCACCAGTCACATCAAGCAGCCCCCCACAAATAATGTAGGAGGCGGCAACAAGTATAGGACAAAGGGAGAGGACGGAGATGTCACTGTACCATCTAACCATACACTGGACCACCACCAGTCACATCAGGTAGCCCCAAGAATTGTAGGAGGGGGTTCTCAGATGCGGGTTTCTCAGCATTGGCTGCCCTGGATGCTACATCACTGGTCATGTCCTCTCGGCACCTCCCTCACCGCTCTGCACTGTGCGGACGCCTCCCGGCTCGGCCATGACGGCTCATTTTCTGGACTGTCTTTCAGAATGATAGTGTTTACTTAGAATATTTTCTATAGATTATCCGTCTTTGCTTTAAGCAGGGATATTAAAAGCAATTAAGCTCCGACACAAATGACTCGTCTGCTGGAGACGCGTGGAGCGTGGTTACGGATATACACCAGGGTTTTACCTGACGTGGATTTTTATCTTAATTATCACACAATTTTGCACTCTGCATATTTAATTTAATTTGCATGCATGGCGAGGCCTTGTTATAGGTAATATTACATGTGTCACTTGGCGGCGGGGGAAGATTTTATCACAGGAAATGCTTGAAGCCCCGGGATGGAGGGCAGCGCAGTAATAACCAATATTGTGTCCTAATTAGAAGAGCACAAAGGAAGCTCCATTGTCTTCTGGGCGCCAATGCTCAGCAGTAATATGTTCTGCACCGCACGCTTTGTGCTGTATTCAAGTGATGCTCGGATGCGAGGCGCTCAGCACCACTTTAGTTCCAATCAATCCTAATGATTCACCTCCAGCCTCCATTTTATACATAGCGATTACCTCCATCTACTCCTCGCTCCATGGTGTTGGGGGGAGAAAGGTTCTGCACTTCAGTTCTCCTGGCTGGGGATCACACCCGTGTGTGATGTTATGCGGGAGGCTGTTTGAGTGACAGGTCAGCAGCCTCTCTGAGCTTGGGGTGTGTCTCAGGTGTGAACTGGAGTGACTGACATCCAATCACCTCCGTTGTCCAGATATGTGGGGGGATCTATCCGTGTCCTGTAATGTGGGGGGATCTATCCGTGTCCTGTAATGTGGGGGGATCTATCCGTGTCCTGTACTGTGGGGGGATCTATCCGTGTCCTGTAATGCGGGGGGATCTATCCGTGTCCTGTAATGTGGGGGGATCTATCCGTGTCCTGTAATGTGGGGGGATCTATCCGTGTCCTGTACTGCGGGGGGATATATCCGTGTCCTGTAATGCGGGGGAATCTATCCGTGTCCTGTAATGCGGGGGGATCTATCCATGTCCTGTAATGCGGGGGGATCTATCCGTGTCCTGTAATGCGGGGGGATCTATTCGTGTCCTGTAATGCGGGGGGGGGGGGGGTCTATTTGTGTCCTGTAATGCAGGGAATCTATCAGTGTCCTGTACTGCGGGGAGATCTATCCGTGTCCTGTAATGCAGGGGATCTATCCGTGTCCTCTAATGTGGGGGGATCTATTTGTGTCCTGTAATGTGGGGGGATCTATTTGTGTCCTATAAAGTGGGGGGATCTATTTGTGTCCTGTAATGTGTGGGGGGGGGGTCTATTTTTGTCCTGTCATGCGGGGGGATCTACTGTTTCCTGTAATGCGGGGGATCTATCCGTGTCTCGTCATGTGGGGGGATCTATCTACGGTATTACAGGGAACTGATAGGAAATCACAGCATCTTGTACAGTACTTAGGACTTTGATGAATAAGGTGCAGAGTGGGCTCCCAGTCTGAGGGGAGGATTCTCGGGACATGCACCCATTGTTAGGGGGCAGCTGTGCAAGGAAGGGGAATGTTTACATGAACAGCCCTGGACCACAGATGTGAGAGGCGCGGGTGACGAGACATCCCAGAGACAAAGCAAATGCCATCCTGAGGTGTAATTATGGACGCCCCTCGGCCCGGGAGTAGAGGGAGACCGCCAGGCAGAGCTGGGGAAAGGTCAGGACAAATTACCACTTATTGGCTGATTAATTCTCATTACAATCCCATAAATCCAGGACCGGGCGGAGCCCAACCCCAAAATCAATAGGAACTGTGCACAAAAGTCATGTTACCTATAGAACTACTGTTATGTATAGAGCTGTATCTTGGACTATATATGATATTTAATGCTATGCCTATATAATCTATACCTAGCTACCACACATGTATTATCCACACCGTCTATATTATCTATACTGCCCTATACATTTCTATTACACAGCCTATATAATTTCTACTGCCCTGTCTATATGATGTACACTACCCTATATCTATCTACTATGCAGCCTGTATAAGCTGTACTGTCCTATAGATATAGGCCGCACTCTTCATTTCTAATAGAAAGCCGATATAATGTACTTATCTACTATACAATAACCTATATTTACTACACATCCTATACAGTCCATACTGACCTTAATGTATCTATTAAACAGCCTATGCACTCCATACTGTCCTATACATGTCCTATAGGTCACAGCACTGCAGAGCTCCCCCTCCCATGATGTGGACCCCGAGTCTTGGGTATGATGGCCCATCCTGATATCCGGGCGTAGGGTGGAGATGGTGAAGGCCGGAATGGTTCCCCGGTGATTCCCGAGGCCGTATATCTCCATGTCATCTCCAGAAACTGCTGAGCGGAGCAGGGAGCGCAGGACTGACAGGTGGATAATAGCTTCACATTCAGTGCGAGGAGCACAATCTCATAATGTGACCCAGAGTCATTACTCAGCCATGAAACCATGAGCTCCAAACGCAAGAAGAAGAGTAACAATAGCGCCGCAGCTTTTATTACTCCGGATAGAGGTTGGAGAGACGTCGTCTGAACAGATGGATGAGCTCAGCCGCCGTCAGGCGTATGTGATGATGAACGCAGCGAGTCCGGGCTCATCCAGACGCTGTTTGTAAGCTTCCCCGGACAGGGCTTCCCCGAATCATATTTACTCCTTAGCTACAATGGCTATATCACTGTCCACGCGGAGCGCCTCCTGCTGACTACTCCACATAGTAACAGCGAGTCACTCTACATAAACTCCATATCCACCGAGTCAGAGACATGGAGTATCCCGTTCTACACCCGGAGCATGGACATGGAGGTCACCGCGCTGCTCCTCTCCAGGGAACACCTTCAGGCCACGTTCACATGTGGCGTTTCAAAATGCAACAGAAAAGCTCTACTGCCAATCACACATTGGGGGTTATCATACGCTGGCAATAGCGTGCTGGCATGTGATAGCCCCGCCACTGCTCCTGGATACACTAATGGGCTCCGGCACTATAGATGTACCCAACAGGGGCATGTACAGCATTTACCTCTACATCAGGTCCTGCCTGGCGTAGAAATAAACGCAACAAAATTCAACAGCTGCAGCGAGTGCATAGGTGCTGAGACAGGAACGCCCAACGACAGCCCACAACCTGAAGGCCTTCACACCCCTCCACGCCCCCCAGCCATAGAGGTAATGGAAAGGGGTAAATAATTGCAAGGGCTAGTAATAAACAATAAGCATTTGTGATTATATCAGGGGTTCTACACCACTGGCAAGGTGTAAAAGCCCTGACACTCCTCCTCCATCTGACACCCGGTGCTGTACATTACACTCCTCCTCCATCTGACACCCGGCATTGTACATTACACTCCTCCTCCATCTGACACCCGGCATTGTACATTACACTCCTCCTCCTCCATCTGACACCCGGCATTGTACATTACACTCCTCCTCCTCCAACTGACACCCGGCATTGTACATTACACTCCTCCTCCTCCAACTGACACCCGGCATTGTACATTACACTCCTCCTCCTCCATCTGACACCCGGCATTGAACATTACACTCCTCCTCCATCTGACTCCAGACAATGTACATTACACTCCTCCTCCATCTGACACCCGGCATTGTATATTACATTCCTCCTCCTCCAACTGACACCCGGCATTGTACATTACACTCCTCCTCCTCCAACTGACACCCGGCATTGTACATTACACTCCTCCTCCTCCATCTGACACCAGGTGCTGTACATTACACTCCTCCTCCAACTGACACCCGGCATTGTACATTACACTCCTCCTCCTCCAACTGACACCCGGCATTGTACATTACACTCCTCCTCCATCTGACACCCGGCATTGTACATTACACTCCTCCTCCAACTGACACCCGGCATTATACATTACACTCCTCCTCCTCCAACTGACACCCGGCATTGTACATTACACTCCTCCTCCATCTGACACCCGGCATTGAACATTACACTCCTCCTCCATCTGACTCCCGGCATTGTACATTACACTCCTCCTCCATCTGACACCCGGCATTGTATATTACATTCCTCCTCCTCCAACTGACACACGGCATTGTACATTACACTCCTCCTCCTCCAACTGACACCTGGCATTGTACATTACACTCCTCCTCCTCCTCCATCTGACACCCGGCATTGTACATTACACTCCTCCTCCAACTGAAACCCGGCATTGTACATTACACTCCTCCTCCTCCAACTGACACCCGGCATTGTACATTACACTCCTCCTCCTCCATCTGACACCCGGCATTGTACATTACACTCCTCCTCCATCTGACAACCGGCATTGTACATTACACTCCTCCTCCATCTGACTCCCGGCAATGTACATTACACTCCTCCTCCATCTGACACCCGGCATTGTACATTACATTCCTCCTCCTCCAACTGACACCCGGCATTGTACATTACACTCCTCCTCCTCCAACTGACACCCGGCATTGTACATTACACTCCTCCTCCTCCATCTGACACCCGGTGCTGTACATTACACTCCTCCTCCAACTGACACCCGGCATTGTACATTACACTCCTCCTCCTCCAACTGACACCCGGCATTGTACATTACACTCCTCCTCCATCTGACACCCGGCATTGTACATTACACTCCTCCTCCATCTGACACCCGGCATTGAACATTACACTCCTCCTCCATCTGACTCCCGGCATTGTACATTACACTCCTCCTCCATCTGACACCCGGCATTGTACATTACATTCCTCCTCCTCCAACTGACACACGGCATTGTACATTACACTCCTCCTCCAACTGACACCCGGCATTGTACATTACATTCCTCCTCCTCCAACTGACACCTGGCATTGTACATTACACTCCTCCTCCAACTGACACCCGGCATTATACATTACACTCCTCCTCCTCCAACTGACACCCGGCATTGTACATTACATTCCTCCTCCTCCAACTGACACACGGCATTGTACATTATACTCCTCCTCCTCCAACTGACACCTGGCATTGTACATTACACTCCTCCTCCAACTGACACCCGGCATTGTACATTACACTCCTCCTCCTCCAACTGACACCCGGCATTGTACATTACACTCCTCCTCCATCTGACACCCAGCATTGTACATTACTCTCCTCCTCCTCAATCTGACACCCGGCATTGTACATTACACTCCTCCTCCATCTGACACCCAGCATTGTACATTAAACTCCTCCTCCATCTGACACCCAGCATTGTACATTAAACTCCTCCTCCTCCAACTGACACCCGGCATTGTACATTACTCTCCTCCTCCTCCATCTGACACCCAGCATTGTACATTACACTCCTCCTCCATCTGACACCCAGCATTGTACATTAAACTCCTCCTCCTCCAACTGACACCTGGCATTGTACATTACTCTCCTCCTCCTCCATCTGACACCCAGCATTGTACATTACACTCCTCCTCCATCTGACACCCAGCATTGTATATTAAACTCCTCCTCCTCCAACTTACACCCGGCATTGTACATTACACTCCTCCTCCATCTGACACCCGGCATTGTACATTACACTTCTCCTCCATTTGACTTCCGGCATTGTACATTACTCTCCTCCTCCTCCAACTAACACCCAGCATTGTACATTACACTCCTCCTCCTCCATCTGACACCCGGCATTGTACATTACTCTCCTCCTCCTCCATCTGACACCCGGCATTGTACATTACACTCCTCCTCCATCTGACACCCAGCATTGTACATTACTCTCCTCCTCCTCCATCTGACACCCGGCATTGTACATTACACTCCTCCTCCATCTGACACCCGGCATTGTACATTACACTCCTCCTCCATCTGACACCCGGCATTGAACATTACACTCCTCCTCCATCTGACTCCCGGCATTGTACATTACACTCCTCCTCCATCTGACACCCGGCATTGTACATTACATTCCTCCTCCTCCAACTGACACACGGCATTGTACATTACACTCCTCCTCCAACTGACACCCGGCATTGTACATTACATTCCTCCTCCTCCAACTGACACCTGGCATTGTACATTACACTCCTCCTCCAACTGACACCCGGCATTATACATTACACTCCTCCTCCTCCAACTGACACCCGGCATTGTACATTACATTCCTCCTCCTCCAACTGACACACGGCATTGTACATTATACTCCTCCTCCTCCAACTGACACCTGGCATTGTACATTACACTCCTCCTCCAACTGACACCCGGCATTGTACATTACACTCCTCCTCCTCCAACTGACACCCGGCATTGTACATTACACTCCTCCTCCATCTGACACCCAGCATTGTACATTACTCTCCTCCTCCTCAATCTGACACCCGGCATTGTACATTACACTCCTCCTCCATCTGACACCCAGCATTGTACATTAAACTCCTCCTCCATCTGACACCCAGCATTGTACATTAAACTCCTCCTCCTCCAACTGACACCCGGCATTGTACATTACTCTCCTCCTCCTCCATCTGACACCCAGCATTGTACATTACACTCCTCCTCCATCTGACACCCAGCATTGTACATTAAACTCCTCCTCCTCCAACTGACACCTGGCATTGTACATTACTCTCCTCCTCCTCCATCTGACACCCAGCATTGTACATTACACTCCTCCTCCATCTGACACCCAGCATTGTATATTAAACTCCTCCTCCTCCAACTTACACCCGGCATTGTACATTACACTCCTCCTCCATCTGACACCCGGCATTGTACATTACACTTCTCCTCCATTTGACTTCCGGCATTGTACATTACTCTCCTCCTCCTCCAACTAACACCCAGCATTGTACATTACACTCCTCCTCCTCCATCTGACACCCGGCATTGTACATTACTCTCCTCCTCCTCCATCTGACACCCGGCATTGTACATTACACTCCTCCTCCATCTGACACCCAGCATTGTACATTACTCTCCTCCTCCTCCATCTGACACCCGGCATTGTACATTACACTCCTCCTCCATCTGACACCCAGCATTGTACATTAAACTCCTCCTCCTCCAACTGACACCCGGCATTGTACATTACTCTCCTCCTCCAACTGACACCCGGCATTGTACATTACACTCCTCCTCCTCCAACTGACACCCGGTATTGCACATTACTCTCCTCCATCTGACCGCCGACATTGTACATTACACTCCTCCTCCTCCAACTGACACCCGGCATTGTACATTACTCTCCTCCATCTGACCCCCGACATTGTACATTACACTCCTCCTCCTCCATCTGACACCCAGCATTGTACATTACACTCCTCCTCCATTTGACTTCCGGCATTGTACATTACTCTCCTCCTCCTCCAACTAACACCCGGCATTGTACATTACACTCCTCCTCCATCTGACACCCAGCATTGTACATTACTCTCCTCCTCCTCCATCTGACACCCGGCATTGTACATTACACTGCTCCTCCATCTGACACCCAGCATTGTACATTACTCTCCTCCTCCTCCATCTGACACCCGGCATTGTACATTACACTCCTCCTCCTCCAACTGACACCCGGCATTGTACATTACTCTCCTCCATCTGACACCCGACATTGTACATTACACTCCTCCTCCTCCAACTGACACCCGGCATTGTACATTATACTCCTCCTCCTCCAACTGACACCCGGCATTGTACATTACACTCCTCCTCCTCCAACTGACACCCGGCATTATACATTACACTCCTCCTCCTCCAACTGACACCCGGCATTATACATTACACTCCTCCTCCTCCAACAGACACCCGGCATTGTACATTACACTTCTCCTCCTCCAACTGACACCCGGCATTGTACATTACTCTCCTCCTCCAACTGACACCCGGCATTGTACATTACACTCCTCCTCCTCCATCTGACACCCGGCATTGTACATTACACTCCTCCTCCTCCAACTGACACCCGGCATTGTACATTATACTCCTACTCCTCCAACTGACACCCGGCATTGTACATTACACTCCTCCTCCTCCAACCGACACCCGGCATTATACATTACACGCCTCCTCCTCCAACAGACACCCGGCATTGTACATTACACTTCTCCTCCTCCAACTGACACCCGGCATTGTACATTACTCTCCTCCTCCAACTGACACCCGGCATTGTACATTACACTCCTCCTCCTCCAACTGACACCCGGCATTGTACATTATACTCCTCCTCCTCCAACTGACACCCGGCATTGTACATTACACTCCTCCTCCTCCAACTGACACCCGGCATTATACATTACACTCCTCCTCCTCCAACTGACACCCGGCATTATACATTACACTCCTCCTCCTCCTACAGACACCCGGCATTGTACATTACACTTCTCCTCCTCCAACTGACACCCGGCATTGTACATTACTCTCCTCCTCCAACTGACACCCGGCATTGTACATTACACTCCTCCTCCTCCATCTGACACCCGGCATTGTACATTACACTCCTCCTCCTCCAACTGACACCCGGCATTGTACATTATACTCCTACTCCTCCAACTGACACCCGGCATTGTACATTACACTCCTCCTCCTCCAACCGACTCCCGGCATTGTACATTACACTCCTCCTCCTCCAACCGACTCCCGGCATTGTACATTACATTCCTCCTCCTCCAACCGACACCCGGCATTGTACATTACTCTCCTCCTCCTCCATCTGACACCCAGCATTGTACATTACACTCCTCCTCCATCAGACACCCGGCATTGTACATTACACTCCTCCTCCTCCATCTGACACCCGGCATTGTACATTACACTCCTCCATCTGACACCCGTCATTGTACATTACTCTCCTCCTCCATCTGACACCCGGCATTGTACATTACACTCCTCCTCCTCCATCTGACACCCGGCATTGTACATTACTCTCCTCCATCTGACACCCGGCATTGTACATTACTCTCCTCCTCCATCAGACACCCAGCATTGTACATTACACTCCTCCTCCTCCATCTGACACCCGGCATTGTACATTACTCTCCTCCTCCTCCATCTGACACCCGGCATTGTACATTACTCTCCTCCTCCTCCATCTGACACCCGACATTGTACATTACACTCCTCCTCCATCTGACACCCGGCATTGTACATTACACTCCTCCTCCAACTGACACCCGGCATTGTACATTACACTCCTCCTCCTCCATCTGACACCCGGCATTGTACATTACACTCCTCCTCCTCCTCTATAGGGCACACTTACTCATGTTTCCGTTGTAGTTGACCGAAAGTGCATGGTGCGACGATAATACACTCGATTCACTAAGATCGTGCCCCGATATTCTGCATGTGTCGCTTCCCCGCTCAGGTCCCACAGAGTTCCCCATCTTTTTAGTGGTGCATGTAAATGCTTGGGCTTGCGACAGAATTTGAATGTTAAATCCTGCCCTCAGTGCGAATCAGTCGGATCACCCGGCGGCACGCCTCAAAACTCACAAGTCACAAAGGATTGCCAAAATCCCAGTGCAGAAACTTGTTAAATACCTGTGCAAGCCATGCAATCCCCGAAAAAGGTGCATAGTCTGACGAAAGTGAGCAGCGCAACCCTTAGTATATGAGCCCCTATATCTCCCATTTCGTAAACTGACCATTTGTTTTTCTCTGATCAATTTTACTTTGAGAAGATAAATATGGAACAGTCAAACCCTGATTAATAAATGTGAACAGAGCCCAGTATTGAGCGTCTTCTGAGGCTTCAGGCCGGCATCGGGCAGCGCAGAAGACTCCACAATGTGCAGTTTCTTAGACAGTATCAGACAGTGAATGGGACATAACGACTGAGGGGAAACATACACGGTATTATATTACTAAATATCAGGAGATTGGGGCTGCCGAGAGTGGGATTAACCCTTCATAGCATCAGGCCCCCAGACAATGGTGAGAACATCTTGTACACGCTCAGTATTATAATTTATAGCTGGATGGAGGGAGGAAATCAGCTCAGCAGATAAATGGAATTACCAGCTCACAATCTCATGGAAATTCCCCCACCCGAGTGACGACTCCATAATTATCACTTAGCGACTTATCTGGATCTCTCTGACATCCCCGTCTCAAACCGCAATGTCAGCAAAGGCTCAGAAAACGCAAAGCCGTGTAATCTACAAAAATTATACATCCTGGGCCAGCAATGATATCTTTAGATCAGTAATGGATCTGTCCATGGCTTCTACGTGAGGAGTACAGAGACCTCCATGTGATGTCACTGATACATGTGATGGTATTGATACATGTGATGCGGGATGGTGTGATGTCACTGATACATGTAATGCGGGATGGTGTGATGTCACTGATACATGTGATGTCACTGATACATGTAATGCGGGATGGTGTGATGTCACTGATACATGTAATGCGGGATGGTGTGATATATACTGTATATATATATATATATATATGATGTTTAACCTCTTGTGATACTCTGAATTCAGTGTCCCTGATGTATCGTCTGCACCAGTTCTTTGTCTCTTTGCTTACAATAAAGAATCTTTGGATCTTGTTCATGTATTAAGTGTATCAAGTATTTGCACCAGTTTTGTGTGGCGGTCGCTCTGTGGCCGACACCTCAGAAGAACCTGCACCTAAAGGGGTGAGACCTTTATTACTGAGCTGCGCCACAATTCTGCAGCATGAACCAAATTACCAGGAAAGACTCAGCGATGTCACATCCTGAGGACAGAGCGGATTTACTATGGGATTACATGAGTGACTGCGAAAGTGGACATATATCTTGGCTTGGGTTAGAGGTTGCATGTATTTGGGCAGTATAGAAATATAATTGTTGTTGCGGTGCACAATTCGCTCCTACGGATCTACTCCGAATAGAAATATGATTGTAATGGAGTAAAGAATCCGTGTGTGTGCACCTGACCTGCAGAGCCTGCTCTCTCCAGTGGGGGGCGATGCCATGTGCCTCCGGGTTATCTCATGACCTCATGTTGTGCAGGGTCAGCGCAGAGGGGAATGAGCTGATTATGAAACGCTTATCGCTGGGCCCTGCGGCCGGAGCTGTACACTCGCTGTAAGCCTGTCTTGTGTCAGCTCAGGGGGATAAGACGGTAATGAGCCTGATACATGACACGAGACGAGCCGGGGCCTGACCTCCCTGGATAATGATTATGGGCCGTCTATGGATGATCTGTGGTCCTTATATACTGCACCACAACAGGAGGGACAGCACAGAATCCAGGTATAGATCCGCACACGCAGACCGCCATTAACACGACCGCGCTGATAATCCACATCCCATCCAGTTTAATCGGTGTATGGGGATAATTATTACAGCGACGGTTCATGAACAACCTGTGGACGGGACCTTATAAGGTGATGGGTCTCCTGCCCATGACTTGGCTTGCATTATGAGTGGTCACAGATACAGCTCATCATATCACTAAGATGACATCAGCGGTGGATGTGACATCATTATTCTGCTGTCATCATTGGCAGTGAGAATGTATATAACCTGGAATGGCTGTGTATAATTTGGAGGTTCCAATTTCTGTAGCCGAGATGTCTAGACTGCATTGGGCGGCCAGTGATCTTCAGTCCTGCACTGTCTGAACTTCGCTCACAGATCATATCTCAGCCGCTGCCCCTTGGCCTGATCTTATCTGTGTCAGGACGGCTGCAGGTGAATCATCAGCACAGAACATACAGAAATCTAAAAGGTCCTGCGTTATTTCACTCTTATCCTGGGCGGTGCTGCACTATTAAACTCATATCCCAGGAAAATCCTGCACCATTAAACCCAAAATCCTAAACTATTACCATAGTATCCTGGGACGGTCCTGAGCTATTGTACACATATCCTGGGAAAATCCTGCGCTATAACACTCGTATCCCAGGACTGCCCTGTGCTATCACACTTGTATCCCGGGACAGTCCTGGGCTATCACACTCGTATCTCAGGACAGTCCTGGACTATCACACTCGTATCCCGGGACAGTCCTGGGCTATCACACTCGTATCCCGGGACAGTCCTGGGCTATCACACTCGTATCTCAGGACAGTCCTGAACTATCACACTCGTATCCCGGGACAGTCCTGGGCTATCACACTCGTATCTCAGGACAGTCCTGGACTATCACACTCGTATCTCAGGACAGTCCTGGACTATCACACTCGTATCCCGGGACAGTCCTGGGCTATCACACTCGTATCTCAGGACAGTCCTGGACTATCACACTCGTATCCCGGGACAGTCCTGGGCTATCACACTCGTATCCCGTGACGGTCCTGCGCTACAACACTTGTATACCGGAATGGTCCTGGGCTATCACACTCGTATCTCGGGACGGTCCTGGGGGAAGGTGTGTTGTTGGCGAGGTCAGACAATCAGTCTTTTTTAAGGGTCCATGGATCACACTTGCGTTGGATTTTCGAAGTTTTTGGGATTTGCGCCACTAGAACAGGTATTTAACTGGGCAATGTGTCGCACGCAATTGGATTGTGACGCAGCTGCACTGGCTTTCATGCGACAGAAATTGTGGGGCAGGCCGTCGGACGATCCGACTGATTCAGACTGAGCGCAGGATTTAACATTCAAATTGTGTCGCAAGACAATGCACCTACATACACCGGGAAGAGGAAGGTGAACTCCGGGAGACCTCAGCGGACATGCAGGATATCAGGCGCACATTCTTTGTGAATCGTGCCAGAGTGCATTATCGTCGGACACTCCGTACTTCGAGAACTCCTATGGACGGGTAAGTAAATGTGCCCCAATGAGTCCACGTTTCCTTTGCTCCAAGTCCACCTGGAATGTTACTACCTGTTGGGATGCTGTGTAGGAGGATTTTACTATATTGAGACTATGGGGCAGATTTACTTACCCGGTCCATTCGCCATCCAGCGGTGGGTTCTCTGCGGTGGATTCGGGTCTTCCGGCAATTCACTGAGGCTCCGCTGAAGTCCGCCAAGGTCCGCCAAAGTTCACGATCTGTTGCTGGGTGCAGGTAAGCGCGTGTCCAGCAACACTTTTTTTTTTATAAATGCGCCGGTTTTTCCAAATCCGTCCGATTTTCGTTCAGCCGCACCCCCAATTTCCGTCGCGTGCATGCCAGCACCGATGCGCCACAATCCGATTGCGTGCGCCAAAAACCTGGGGCAATTCAGGGAAAATCGGCGCAAAACTGAAAAATTCGGGTAACCCGCCGTAAAAACGCGATTCGGGCCCTTAGTAAATGACCCCCAATGGGTTGTTCAAGTTCTTGTAGGAATTTTGAGCTTTTTAGCCTATTTTTGGAGTGGGTTGATAGGTACTAAACAGTTTTTTTGCTTCCTTGCACATTACTTAGATGATTTTTTGGTTGTTGGCCCTGCTGTTACCCCTGTGTGTACCCATTCCTTGGCAAACTTTTAATTTTTGAAGAGACTCTTCAATGTTTCTCTTTCAGCCGAAAAGAAGGAGGGCTCTTCAACAGTAATCTCCTTCTTGGTTATAGAACTGGATTCGGAAGCAATGGTTTTTCACTTGCCACAGAACAAGTTGTGCCGTCGGGTGGAGAAGGTCAACGGTTTCTGTTGTGTGAAACGTGTCACTCTTCTCCAGATGCAATCGCTTCTAAACCTTTTGTGTTGGCCTGCCAGGTGATGCCGATGAGACGGTGGGGGCGGTGGTGGGGATTTTGTTGTTTTTGCAATTGCACAGCCTGGTTGGTGTCACTAAATATTTTATTTTTCGCCAGACACTCTGAATCTCGTAGGCCGGTTTCTTTTGAGTTGTTGTGTTGTTTGCGGCAAGTCACTACCACGATCTGTTCTTCTCCCACAGAAAATTTGCTCTTCTCTTTGGCAATTACCGGTAGCTTTGCTTTATTTGTAGCTTTTTGGGTTAGCGAATAAGTCGCACCCTCCTCTACCAGGCAACAGGGGATACTGCGGCAAAATGTTTGTTTAGGCCCTTGCTGCGTCCGTATAAGGGTTCGTAGGTATTTCGTAGATGTATTTCAGAGGGTTATTTTGGATTGGTTATTGGCGCTACAGGGGAAGGCTTGTCTGGTTTCATCCGCCCAGTCATACTTAAGCCTTTTCCTCCTGGGTTCCCAGGTTCTATCTCATGGGAATGGGACCCCACTCACTTCAGTTTAAGGTGGTTTTCAAGCAATGCCTATTGGCAGTTGGTGTAGACACGGGTAGTTATGGTACTCACTCATTTTGACCTGGGAATCGCCAGGGCAGGTCTTCCAGATTCTGATTTCATGCATATTGGTAGCTGGCACTCTTCTTGCTTTACCAGGCATTTCTTGCTGCTAGGTCACTCTTATGTGTTCTGGGCAGGGCAGTGGTCTGGAGAGGCATTTAGGGACCTAAGTGGGTCCAGGTTCTACCCGAAGCAGTAGAAATCAGCTGGTCCACATCAGCTGGTTATTCATGCTGGGCATGAGCTGTGTTGCGCTGACACTTGTGAGAGCGGATGTGGAGCGCATCTTGGCATATTTAACTTAATATAGTTTAGTTGTAGATTGTTACCCGGGTGGTATGGATGTTGAGGGTTAGGGCAGTTGATCAAGCCTTTCGCAGTAGAATCCCCGGATTTATGCAGTCCAAATGCGTCTGATGGAGTTCACTATTATTGATTAATAGTTATTACAAATAATGGTTCACTCATAAAGTGCCTATTTAGCGGGTAATGGGTTGTCAATAGAATTCCACCACTCTGTTCTATTATACCAGTATCCCAGAACGGTGCTGCACTATTACACTCGTTTCCCAGGACAATGCTGCGCTATTACACTCGTATGCCGGGATGGTCCTGCTCTATTACACTCGTATCCCGGGAACATCCTGCTCTATTACACTTGTATCCTGAGAAGGTCCTACGCTGTTACTCCTGTAACCTGGGGAAATTCCTGCACTATTATGCTCAATGACTTTCAACATTGCTTTGATGTTTTCTTTGCAGTGGTAGATTGGATTTCAGGCCTGGAGTCTGGTAGGAAATAGAACTTTTGAAGTTCCCATTATTCCAGGTAGAGTATAGTAAAGAGCTAGATTGAGTCTTTGAGTCAACCATTCCCTACCCAGTTGCGCCAACCTTAGTGGTTGTCTCGGGTTGCGGGCTCACCGGTGCTCCTCTCCGTGCTCCAGCACGGCCACAATCTCACTTACACATCCCTGGCTGCAAGGGCACGCGCGCCGACACCCAAAGATTTAAAGGGCCAGCGCACCGTTGATTGGTGCTGGGCATTCCCAGAATCCATTATGATCCAGCCTCTCCCTGTACAGTCCGTCTGATCTATGTGCTGTATAGCCATTGAGAAAATTGTTCCTGATGCCCAGTGTTTCCTCTACGATTACCTGTTGTGACCCTGACCCATATTCACTCTGATCCTGTGCTGCCTGCCCTTACCTGACCTACCGCTACATCCCCGACTCTAATCCTGTGCTGCCTGTCTCAACCTCCTGCCTGTCCCGGACCACAATCTTGCCTCACGATTCTGTAATTCACCTTGGCCGCCACCGCGGACAAAGTCACACCTGTGGAGCGACCTGGCCACAGTAAGTCCAACTCACTTTGCTGCGGGCTCTGGTGAAAACCGGGTGCCACTTAGACTCCACTCCCAGGTGTTGGCTTACGTCATCAGCCTCGGTAGTCCAGTGGGTCTTTCCTTGCTACAGGCTTCTGCTCAAATCAAGACCGAAGCCGACAAGAAATGCAGGCCTCCTCCCATCTTCTCTCCAGGTGACAAAATCTGGTTATACTCCAATTAACCTCCGATTAAAGATCCCTGGCTACAAACTTGGTCCACATTTCATGGGTCCTTTAGAGGTGCTGAGGCGCATCAATCCTGTGGCCTATAAGCTGCACCTTCCTCCCACCATGTGCATCCCGAACTCCTTCCACGTATCTCTCCTCAAGCCAGTCATCCTGAACCGCTTCTTCCGGCAATCATGATTTTATAGAAAAGTTACAGCTCCGTAAAATCCCTGACGCCATGGGTTCTATACACTCTTCTACTTAATATCTGCATACTGAGAACCCAACAAACTTCATACAAAACAAAGTATTCACTGGAAACCAATATCCTGGAGGGAATAACTGGGGTGATACAAGGGAAAGGGGAGGGGGGATGTGATCGTAATGAAAACCAACTGTCACGTGATAACCAGACACCAAAAACATCACAAGACATCTCCTCAGGAGTCACGTATTGTTACCTGACAACTTATTATGCCCAAACTTATAACACTGCCCTTTTACCTTGCGAGGGTCAGGAAGGATGAGTTTTACTTATGGAGGCTGCCTCACTCAGCCAAACTAGTTCCCTACGCTGTACTGAAGAGACCCAACCAGGTCGAAACAGTGCAGTCTACAAACTGGTTTGTATTAATCCCACGACATGTTTATAGACTTCTTGTAGGTCATACTTGGTGGTAATGAAGCTGCCGTTAACAAAAGGAGGCATTGTTTTCCGTTTCCCACCTTGAAAAACATATTTGCATATTTTCCTTCACCTTGCTAAACAGGTCTATTTCACTAATCTAATATCCTCTCTCTCTAACAACCCCAAAAGGCTCTTTGATACTCTTCACTCCTTACTAACACAAAAGGTGCAGCCACCTGATTTCTCAATACACTCACTTATACCCTTTGGTACCTCACTCTGTTCACTCTTCATTTGAGGCAATTGTTGCTCTGATTCATTCTCAACTAGACTACCGTAACTTCCTACTAATTGGGTTTCCACTAACTAAACTCTCTTAATGCAGCAGCCAGGCTTGTCATCTTTCAGACCAAATGCTACATGGATATCTACAGTCTGTGCAAGTCACTGCACTGGTTGCCCGTCTCGTTCCCAATACAGTTTAAAATAATCGCCCTCATCCACAAAGCTCTGTACAAGGCTGCATCTCCCTACCTCTTTTCTCGTATCTCAGTCTCGCCCAAACCCATGCTTTTCAACTATGTTAGATTAATTCTTTAATTTGAACCTCTCAAGCATGTTTCCAGGACTTCTCCCAAGATGCACCAATTCTCTGGAATGCCTTTCTCCGGACTATCAGACTAATACCAAAACTCCAAAGTTTCAAACATGCTCTTAAACCCCATCTCTTTAGGCACTCACTAACTGCATAACTGCATAAAACTTCAACTCTCTCTTCTAATTTGTCCCGTGTCCTCCTCCCATCTGTTATGTAGCTATAGTCTTCGGTGCAGTCACTTTCACCTTGGACTCTGTATATAAGATGGGGGCTTCAAGCTGCAGCACTTACTGGCACTTATACCTCCTGTGTCCCCCCATCACCCTCATAGATAGTAAGCTCTTGTGAGCAGGGCTCTCACTCCTATTGTTCCATATAATTTTTTGTATGCTTATTTATTATTTAATTTGTATTTGAGTTGTAAAGTGCTATCGAATATGATGGTTCTGTATAAATAAAGATTTTTTTAATTATTATTATAGGGAGTGGGGCACATTTGAGGCTCATAACCATCGTCAATGAATCCATTAAATCCTGATTTGCATTCATAAAGTCAACAATTATGTATTTGCCATATCCATTATCTAGTGATGCCTATTGGAAGCCAAAGCTACTGTTTATAGACACTTGGTTCACCATGATATCCGGATACAATGGTCCTTGTGCTATTATTGAAGACATTGTGTTCATATAAAATCTCTGCACAATGCTCTGTGTAAACAGCAAACAATGGAAATGTGCGCTCTGTGGTGTCCTGGCAGGAAAAACTGTACAGAATGTCTCAGGAGCAGCTCTGCCTGTATCACGGGGTAGGCCTTCATGGAAAGACGAGTCCGAGTATTGCCCAGTACAGTAACTGCTCAACGATGTCTCTGGAAGAAGGATCAGGTAGACACGTAGATGGATGATCATGACTGGATATCACTCCGGCTATCCGATGCCCCAGGTCTTCCTGACGAGCCCGCTATCTTTTACCATTTCCGTTCTCTGTTCCTGGCTTTCTTCTCCTGCTGGAGGCTCCTCTTCAGGCTCCACGGGCAGATTTATTTTCTGAGATGCAGACAGGAATGCACAGCTCTGGTCTTCTTTTCTTCCTAGCACATAAAGCTGTCCTGGAATGAGTTTGTTCTGGAAATCTTGTCATGTTCTGGGAGATGTTATCCCACCAGAGATGGTCGCATGTGAACTTACAGTGTGGAGCTGTCCTGGGTACTGACCACTGTCCTACCATCACACAGGAGAGCAGGTCTCCAGCTGGGAGACACAGATCCTGGAAATCAGCCATTTACCTCGCAATGGAAATCTCTTTACTAATAACAATGACACTGAGCATCAAAAAGACGTCAAAGATCCTTCTGCAAGAGGAGCAGAAGCAACGTATTATGAATCCATCTTGCACAATGTATTTGTGTGGACCTCAGTTTATTTCAGCCATAATGAATGTGTCCCCTTACTGGACACTAGGTCATCTCTGGGTCTCATAATGCAATGTGATACTTATATAATAGTCCACCACAGCTACATGGAGCGTCTATGGGTGGTTGGGCAGGGCCTTATATACTATTGTACCTGTTGTGTATCATATGTCATGCCTTTCCAGGTGATCATGCCCATTTTAATAGGTTATGTTGAAGTAATGCCATAGCATGGTCATTATACTGAGGTCAAAGACAACACTAGAAACAAGCAAATGAAGATTCACGGACACACAGGGGGCGCTACAGGAAACTTCTACTGGTTATATACTTCTGCAGTATAACAGTACATTCTAGTTCCTCCCATAGACAACAGCGCAGCCTGGCCTTGCAGTATATGTCTCTGCCCTTCGACGCCGTAGGGGCCAAGTGCAAGAAAAGGCTGAAAAAGAATTAAACATTTCCCAAACACAGAATTATAGATGCAAATCTTTTCGACATACACCCATAGAGTAACATTTCTGTTGAACAAAGCAACCTTTTTTAAGCCTCATCGCTGAAGATGAACAAACAACTCACTGACAAACTCCTTCACCCAATCCTGAGGAGTCACTCAGCACAGCCCCTCCCCTGTGCTCTGGGTCACTGCTGTAGCAGGTTCTGATAAAACACTACAGCAGTTACTAAGAGGGGAGGGTCTAGAGTGCTGTGCAGACTAGGCTGTGGGCCATCTCCCTTCCATCCCTGGGGAACACAAATCCCTAATCACTAAAATCAGTTATCAGTGCTGCATAAAGTAAATGAACCCCTTGATCACTGAGGATGGCGTAATATCTGCAGTCAATGCCAAGTAAAGCGCCGGTCCAATCCAGGTTTATGAACCGGCACAGCACATATGGAATTTACTGCATCACAACTTAATCTGCAAATATAACAACTGTAAAAAATCTTCTGCAGATACACAATGGGCCACACGTGATCTCTGTGCTTGGTCATGGTGTTAGATCTACTGAAATGCTGCCTCTCAGCACTGTAATGGTAAGGAGTCGTTATTTTATGGGCCATTACCTGCTGTGAGTGGGCCGCAGAGTATGGGCGTCCTCAGGGAGCGGTGGACACCACTCACCCATTCATTACCTGAGAGCTCTCGGACGCGGAGGTGCGCGGCTTCTTTGTGACATGAAAAGTGATTGAATCAATATTTCCTGCACTTTAAAGCATCTTAGTAGACAGTAAAAAATGACATGGATTTTATACCACATGTGCTAGAGAGGAAAAATGGGTTTTGTTTTCCTGCGATTCTCCCATCTCAGTCTCTAATATGAGCCAGATGGGTTTGGGAAACAGGATTGCTGCTGAGAGAGAGGGAAATATGTGCGGCAGCAGCCCCTCTCCTCATCTCCACCCGCTGCGCCCCAATACACGCGGCCAACAACGGGAACTCACTGACACAAACAATCGCATTTCTTAACTCATGCAAGGACATTAACAGCTCTTACAAAGAAAAACTTTGCTACCCTTAGCCTCCATTTCCACAGCCTACCGTCTGGGTCCTACACGCCCTGAGCCCCTCCTGCCTATTGCCCCTACGTCCCCACCCTCCATGTCCTCCCGCCCGACCCCCACCTCCATGTCCCCAGCCTACCCTGCACCCTCTTCAGCGACCGCAGCCTCCCACCTCCACGACCCGTGCCCCCCACCCATGGCTTCGCAACTGCAGCCTCCTGCCCGGCTCCACCGCGCCTGCAGCCTCCCTCCTGGGCCCTCCTCCGTGCCTGCAGCCTCCCACCGTTTCCTCCTCCTCTGCGGCCACAGCCTCCTGCCCAGCCCCTCCTCTGCACCCGCAGCCTCCCTCCTCCATGCCCCGAGCCCCCCACCCATGCTTCAGAACCCTAAGCCTCCCACCCGGCCTCTCCTTTATGCCCGCAGACTCCAATCCGGCCCCTCCTCTGCACCCGCAGCCTCCCTCCTCCACGCCCCGAGCCCCCCACCCATGCTTCAGAACCCTAAGCCTCCCACCCGGTCTCTTCTTTATGCCCGCAGACTCCAATCCGGCCCCTCCTCTGCTCCCGCAGCCTACCTCCTCCACGCCCCAAGCCCCCCACCCATGCTTCCGTGCCCGCAGCCTCCGGCCTGGCCCCTCCTCTGCACCCGCAGCCTACCTCCCACCCATGCCTCTGCGCCCACAGCCTCCCGCCCAGCTCCTCCTCCGCAGAAACTCTATGCAGATTACCAATGTACCAATTCACACATTATATATAGAGAAATATTTGCCTGGATGATTTCTATCTAATGCAGGTGATTGGAGTAATCTGCCAAGGGATCATAAAAGATAAAATACAGCCAGTAGTCAGTGACACAACCAGCAGCTACACCCATAACATCCACCACCGGGGAGTGCTCCATGCCTCATTAGCCACATTTTAGAGTTAATTAGGGATGGACAGTACAGTCTATTAACCCTTCAGGAACTAGTAGGGGCTTTGTAGCTACATGTAGTATTGTGTTTCTGTCTCGTGGGTCATTGAGCTGACAGATTCTAATATCATGTCCTTCTCTACTCATCCATAATCCTCGCTGCGGTCACATCAGCGGCAGAGCAGAAGGAGCTGGAAACAGGGTATTAAATGTCATGGTAAAGCCGCACGGAAACAAAAAAAATATGAAGCAATTTAAAAGCACAAAAGGTGAGCGCAGCATGCCAACAAGCCCCAAACATCTGCTCAGTATTATCACAGATAGCATGCCGAACAGCCCAGGGACGGGAGGCTTTAACCCTTTACAAACGAGAGGCTCAGGCACCGAGGTGCAGCTCCGCGGATGACACCCGGTAAGGTATTAGGATTCATCAATATTGCTGCTACTGCCCCATTCATCCTCACCGCTACCACCAACACAACCCAATAATCTGCCTCCCAGTCATCACACTCAGAAGAGTGAGGTGCAGAAAGTGCAGATCCTGCAGAAGTGAGGTGTAGGAATTGGAGATCCTGCAGAAGTGACATACAGGAGGTGCAGGTCCCGCAGGAGTGAGGTGCACAAGGGGCAGATTTTGCAGGAGGTGTTATCCTGCAGGAGTAGGGTTCAAATCATGCAGGAGTGAGGTGCAGAAAGTGCAGAAAGGTGCAGATCCTGTAGGAGTGAGGTGCAAATCGTGCAGGAGTGAGGTGCAGGAAGTGCAGATGCTGCAGAAGTGACATGCAGGAGGTGCAGATCCCGCAGGAGTGAGGTGCACAAAGGGCAGATCATGCAGGAAGTGTTATCCTGCAGGAGTGAGGTTCAAATCATGCAGGAGTGAGGTGCAGAAAGTGCAGAAAGGTGCAGATCCTGTAGGAGTGAGGTGCAAATCGTGCAGGAGTGAGGTGCAGGAAGTGCAGATGCTGCAGAAGTGACATGCAGGAGGTGCAGATCCCGCAGGAGTGAGGTGCACAAAGGGCAGATCATGCAGGAAGTGTTATCCTGCAGGAGTGAGGTTCAAATCATGCAGGAGTGAGGTGCAGGAAGTGCAGATCAAGCAGGATTGAGGTGCTTGGACTCGGAATCCGAGAAAGCGCAAGTAGCGTGAAACGGTCTGTAATTCATTTGTGTCCGACATCTTTTTTGCTCCCTACATGGCTTGACTAAAAGAAGTTCACAGTTTTGGTGAGTGCACAGGATTTCTTTTAAGAGACTCCTATGACTCCTCCTGCTAACAGATGAGACTTGTTATAATCACAAATAAGTCTCCAGGTTATTGTGTGCAAGAGTCTGTGGTACTCCTGATAACACCCTCAGCTCTGAAAGTAACCTAGTGTGAGGAGCATGTCTAGCCAGGTCTACAGATGTCAGAGAGGAGACCTGACACTTTGGGGCTCATTTACTGAGGGTCCGAATCTCGCAATTCCGTCTGGTTTACCGACGATTTCCGATTTGTGCAGAAATCTGCCAGGATTTTGGCGCATGCGATCGGATTTCGGCACAATTTTGCGCCGGGTTGCAACGGAAATCAGGGGTGTGGCCATCGGAAAACCCAACGGATTCTGAAAAACCACGGTATTAAAAAAAAAAAGTGTCGCTTGACACGCACTTAGCTGCACCAAGAAATAGAAGGTGAACTCCGGTGAACTCCAGCGGACCTCAGCGCAGCAGCGACACCTAGTGGATACCGGCGCACGGACCTTAGTGAATCCCGGACGGACCCGAAACAGCGTTGGAGAACCAGCCGCTGGATCGTGACTGGACCGGGTAAGTAAATGTGCCCCATTGTCTGTCAGTGAAGGAACGGGCACAAGAACGTTTTACATCAATGCCCATGGCCTTCTTGGTATATAAAATCTGTTTCTAGAGATCAGCTTTCCGATATTTTTGCATCTTCATATTAGCCTACTAATATAAATTCAGGTGATGGCACATAATATGAAGAGTCAACCCTCTGTTTAAAGGTCTTAAAGGGAACCTGTCATCAGAAATTGGTCTAATAAACTATTACCTCTATGTTGTCAACCAGCTGAAAAGTTTCTTGATCATGTTTCTTTCATGGCCCAGCTGTGTGCCATCATAAAAAAAAAATCTACTTTGAAATCTGGTTATATAAGGTCATGGACTGAAGTCAAGTCCCACCTCTGAACACCTTCTCCTCTGCGATTGACATCAAGCGCCAGACTTCCGGTGATCTGGTCAATGATGTCCCTGGACACAGGACCATCAATTACAGTGAACGGCACAGTCTAAGGCAGGGAGAGCTTGACTTCAGTGTTAAACTCTTCAACTCATAAAAGCAATTACATTTTACTTCAAAGTTGATTTTCTGGATGATGCCACTACACAGGGTCTAGAAGCCGCTTGATAACATACTAGTATTGAATTATTTGGCCAATTTATGGTGACAGGTTTGCTTTAAGAGCAAAGGCCAAGTCGTGAAAGAAGAACTGCCTGTAGAGCCATGAGGAGGAACTGCCCATAGTGTGCAGACATGAAGAAATAACTGACTGTACAGCTCAGAGACATGAGGAGAAGAAAGCTCCTGATTCAGGGCTCTGGAATTTGACTTGAGCCAAAGGTTCACTTTCCAACAAACAAATGGGTCAGCTCTGTGAATGTCCCCACCTGAACACAAACCAACATCTCTGGAGAGACCTGACAATGGCTATCCATTGAAGGCCCTCGTCCACCCTGACAGAGGTAATGAGGATTTACAGAAATTTAAAGAACGGCAGTAAACCTTGTGGCATCAAAGAAGAAGGGAAGCAATTATCCCTACCAGAGGTGCTACAACTAAAAATTTAATAAAGGCTCCGGACAATACTTTATCTTTTCACTAACAATGAATTGAAAAAGATTTTAATGTTCTGCTGCCCCTTTGTCATTATGAGTACAGAGTGCAGAACGATGGGGAGGGAGGACAACATGGCCAAAACATAAGGAAATATGAAGAGTAAGAGGTTCGTAAGGCTTGGCAATGTGACCATCTACCATCTGTCACTAATCATTTATAGATGTGAGTGCAGGAGGAGGTCCGGGAGGTTAGTGGCTCCATCCTTTTCATTGGACTCTATCATGGGGCACCTTCATCATCAATGTGTACTGAGCCCGCATGGATAAATATGTCTGTCTCCACACGTTCCATGGTGCAGCGTTGACGCCCTGACCACGCTGGCTCATTCTGCATGCCGTGTTCTGTCTGAGAAAGGATTTCATTATTCTTCTGATATTATAGGATACAGGTCTTACATATCCTACATTCCTGCTCCTGATGACTCTGTCCAACACACATCTGTGGCCAAATCACTGAAATTACACATGACAGGAATCTCTCCAAACCCACCTTGTTCTGAGAATATGAGCCATCGCTCTCTCTGAAGGACTCTTGAATTCCACAGGTTGAGATGTTTATAATAATGGGAGTTATATCTATATATCTGAAGGAAGATAAAATTAGAAGAGCAGTGCGGCTCCTGACGAGCGTGACAAGCCTAGAGCCTGGACTGATGGAAGATGTATGAGGTGTCCATGTGGACATTATATACTCTCTCATAATGTGTTGAGTGAATCCTCGCTAAGCGCTCATATTACTGGACCTCGGAGAGATCTCCAGACTCCGTCAGATGTTGGCATTTATCCGTCTGAGCCCCAGAGAGTTCTGCACTCACCGTGCAAAGGATTGTTTCAATAAGGCCAAGTGTTAATGTGTAAATATCAGTGTACGTGCAAATCCACCACATTGTGTATATGTGCGCATGGGACGAACAGTAGAACATATGAGCACATGTGCGGACAGATGGATTGCATACAGTGTCCCAGATTTACTATGCAGTCCACACCAAATTTCCGGCGTAGACTGCACATAAACACATAGAAACTGGTTGCACTTGTACATATGAAGTGTTTGTGCTAGTATTGTGTACTGCAGTATGCACGCCACATAAAGGGGTGTTCCGGTGACTATTCACACCCCGGCCGCCATATCTATGTCAGCAAGTGTGACTGAGATATGGTGCACAGCCCTTGAACCAGGTCCATCAGAAAAAATATGGTGCATACAGTTCACGCACTTTGGGCGTGTGCTGCGTGTGCCACATTCACGAAGACCGAGATCCGATTTGATTTTCATGATTTCGTCACGTAGTGCAGTTCGCCTCTGGCCCAGTGTGTATACATGTGCTGGATATTGGTTGTGTGATAAAATCAGCCACAAAATTAAAGCTAATATTGTCCAGGTCAGGACCCCATTACACGTATGGACAGTCATAAGGTATGTGACACATTAGCAGCAGATACTGCAAGTCCCGTCAGTTCTGAGGTGGGTTTTCTGGGACAGGACTTGTGTTTCCAGAACATCCCAAAAAGTCCAAGAAGGTCTGTGTTAAATACTTCAGAAATGGCCTCCATTACACAGCAAATCACATAAACACCAGCTACCTCTGGCTCAAAACAACAGCTCATCACCGATTATGCGGCCCGCGGATGGACAGTCAGGGAGAAGTAAAGTATCAGCAGATGTAAGATGTACACGCAAGCAGAAGTAGAGACATTGGGGCTCATTTACTAAGGGTTGTGCGCTGCACTTTAGACGGACTGTGCCCGTTCTTCATGGCTAAAACGTCTTCCACAGGCTTAAGAAGTGTCTGCACTGGGATTGTGTTGGACGCGACCCTTTTGTGGCGCAGTCTCCATGTCACACAAATTAGGGGACGTGCCGTTGGACGGTCCGACTGATTTGGAACAAGCGCCGTATTTAACTTTGAAAATGTGTTGCGCGCCCTATGTTAAAGATGCAACACAAAATAGATGGTCGGACCTGAGCGGGGAAGTGACACATTCATGATTTCAGGCGCACGATCTTAGTGAATCGCGGCACAGTGCATTATACACGGACAATGCACTTTCTGTGAACTCCAGTGACAGGGTAAGTAAATGTTCCCAAATATATTTTATATATATTCTATGTATGTATTTATAGAATATATTCACAGGACGTGGTCAAACCCTTTCCTCCTCTAGGCGTCACTTGTGGCTACATACAGATTTCAATGCAGGTTCTTTTAGATATTTGCTAATACACTGCTCATCCATGGCTATTCCAGGCAGCTCTTCACGCTATTCCTTGGCTCTTCTAAGCAGCTCCCCAGGCCATCCATGATGCTCCTGGGTTTCTTCAGGCAGCTCCTCAGCCCTTCCATGATGCTCCTGGGCTCTTTCAGGTAGCTCCCCAGCCCTTCCATGATGCTGCTGGGTTCCTTCAGGTAGCTCCACAGCTCTTCCATGAAGCTCCTGGGTTCTTTCAGGTAGCTCCCCAGCCCTTCCATGATGCTCCTGGGCTCTTTCAGGTAGCTCCCCAGCCCTTCCATGATGCTGCTGGGTTCCTTCAGGTAGCTCCACAGCTCTACCATGATGCTTCTGGGATCTTTTAGGTAGTTCCCCAGCCCTTCCTTGATGCTCCTGGGTTTCTTCAGGCAGCTCCACAGCTCTTCCGTGATGCTCCTGGGCTCTTTCAGGTAGCTCCCCAGGCTTTGCATGAAGCTCCTGGGTTCTTTCAGGTAGCTCCCCAGCCCTTCCATGATGCTCCTGGGCTCTTTCAGGTAGCTCCCCAGCCCTTCCATGATGCTGCTGGGTTCCTTCAGGTAGCTCCACAGCTCTTCCATGAAGCTCCTGGGTTCTTTCAGGTAGCTCCCCAGCCCTTCCATGATGCTCCTGGGCTCTTTCAGGTAGCTCCCCAGCCCTTCCATGATGCTGCTGGGTTCCTTCAGGTAGCTCCACAGCTCTACCATGATGCTTCTGGGATCTTTTAGGTAGTTCCCCAGCCCTTCCTTGATGCTCCTGGGTTTCTTCAGGCAGCTCCACAGCTCTTCCGTGATGCTCCTGGGCTCTTTCAGGTAGCTCCCCAGCCCTTCCATGATGCTGCTGGGTTCCTTCAGGTAGCTCCACAGCTCTACCATGATGCTTCTGGGATCTTTTAGGTAGTTCCCCAGCCCTTCCTTGATGCTCCTGGGTTTCTTCAGGCAGCTCCACAGCTCTTCCGTGATGCTCCTGGGCTCTTTCAGGTAGCTCCCCAGGCTTTGCATGAAGCTCCTGGGTTCTTTCAGGTAGCTCCCCAGCCCTTCCATGATGCTCCTGGGTTCATTCAAGTAGCTTCCTAGTCCTTCCATGATGCTCCTGGGTTACTGTAGGTAGCACCAGAGCTCTTCCATGATGCTCCTGGGCTCTTTCAGGTGGATCCTCAGTCCTTCCATGATGCACCTGGGCTCTTTCATCTTTCAGGTAGTTCATCGGCTTTTCCATGATGCTCCTAAACTTCCATGCCTCTTAGCAACTCCAACACTCAAAGTGCAATGAAAGATTTTTTGATTTCACTACTTGGTAAAAATCATTGTTACATCGGAGTAACACTTTAATCCATCTAATAAAAGGACACTTAAGTCCACTTTCATCCAGGTAACAAAGCTTTTGCACATACCTTTGTATGTTGATCTAAGTGATTTTACCAATGGAGCTTCCATACTAGCTGCAGTTCAGGGGACATAATGTGAAGACGTGAGCACATAACGCCACTTGTTCGAAAGTAGAGGCCATTGTGTTGGTGGGGACCTAGGAATGAGCTATTGTTATGCTCTCGCTGGACTTGTAAGAAATGCAAATCTGGTTAACACAGCATGAAATGTGGAAGAGCAACCGGACACTGCCCCTGGGATTGTGGACATATTATGGGCACAATATGTAACTCATTATGGTTTTTTTTTAAGTCTGTGCCCAAGCGACTCTTCTCTCACTGAAGTCTTTCCACAGACAAAACTGCACGATCTGAAAAATTCCTGCTCAATCCCTGAAGAGGCGACCAGATGGAGCTCGAAAGCCCCGTGTTGGATGGAGAAGACAACTCCCAATATAATGACTTGCAGATAAAGTTCTGGAGCTTCTGCGTAGAGCAGCTATCCCCTCTCCATGGTCCTGGGCTTCTCTCACACTGTAATATACATATAATATACACCACAGGCGGCCGTACATCCCCTGCTAAGAACCGCACAGTAATTGGCAAAGACTATCTCCCTTCGATGCACATGTGCTGTGAGCGCCAAACACCAACACACAATATCCACTGAAAATACTGAAAACTGATATCTAGTCTGGAGACAGAGCAGAAGTAAATGCCTGACGTCCAGGATTCATCCTGAGTTGTAAAGCATGAAGAAAGGATGCGGCACTCACCGGCAAGGCAACAGGTAATTTCCCACTGTAAGGCTATATTCACACTGCCATTGCCCGCCCTTACCGTACCGTAGTGGGCAACGGCAGTGCACGGGGAGAGGAGGAGGAGGTGAGCGCAGCTCACCCCCACCCCTCTCCATAGGAAGTTATGGCGCACGGCGCCATAATATGTAAAAAGATAGGACATGTCCTATCTTTTTCCGGGGTATGGAGCAGTACGGTGCCGCACGTGTGCTGCACCGTACCGCTCCCGTACGATGCCGTGCGCCCATTGCCGTCTATGGGGGACGTATATCGGCCGTATATACGTCGGCCGTATATACGTCCCCCATACGTCAGTGTGAATATAGCCTAAAGCTCATCTAGAGCCTCTGAATGAGGCTCGAGAAAGCACTTTACAGCACCCTGGGTCTGGTACAGTGATAGAGACAGTAATGTTACCAATGTAATGAAAGCTCTGGTTCTGGAACTGATGTAGAGAGTGGATTACCAATGTTATGGAGAACCCGGGTCCGGTACTGTGATGTAGACAGTGAGGTTACCAATGTCATGGAAGCCCCCAGGCCTGGCATTGTGATGAAGACAGTGGGGTTACCAATGTCATGGAGGCCCGAGCCCGGCACCGTGATGGAGAGGAAGGGGTATCACTGAAACGTGAAACCAGCATGATGACACTGCATCGCCTGCTGCTCTGTACTATGTTGGTTTGCAATTCTTTCACTCCTCCAAACTTGAGAGTAGGAAGAGAGGAGAGGTAGGCATACTCCACAATGCACTTTCTAGGTCATTCACCCTCTCTCACTTTCCTTTATTTTGAGGTCCACAGCCTCAATCGTGTAGCTGTAGCATACCGCCCTCCCGACACGAGCTTCCAGTTACTCAACCAAGGGCCTTTTCTCGCCACTCAGAAGTTGGAGCTTAAACACAGTACCACTGCTAGTGCAACCCCGGGCAGATACAGATATGCTTAGTGTTTTTTGTTTTTTTAAATAAGTCCAAAAAGGTTACTCCAATCCCCTCCTGGCGTACATGCTGTTGCAAGTATTTTGCTCTAAATGTAATTATTTTTAAAAAATCACAGAGAGTTTAATTAAAGGGCCAACGCCACTTCAATAAATAAGCAGCGAAGCTCCAAAGGCTGAGATAGATGTGTCACAAAGAGCCTACAGATAAATTTTCTCCCCCTATGATATATTATATTACATAATATATATTGGCCCACATCTATCATAATCAGTGCAGTGTGTACAACGTGCAGTGTCCTGTGTAGTGTGCAGGGGGCGCCAGATTCAGGAATCCTGCACACTTTCTTCCCGACTCTGGCGTCCTTTGGACTGCCCCGATCAAGTGCACAAAATGTTTTGGTGCACCTTTTACATAGAGAGTGCAACACATTTTTGCATAAAAGATGTGTCGTAGGTCCCAATGTGCACCAGAACGCCCCTTTCAGTGCAGAATTTTGTTGCTTCAAGTATAGTGCAGCCACGACTCACATGTGGCGCTGACACTTTTTAAATCCAAAATCTGCACCTGATCCAGGGAAGGTGCATAGGAAGAATTTTTTTTCTTGCACCCGGTTTTAATCTGTAACTTAGAATTAAAGTTGACAAGATTTAAGGCTGCGTTCACATGGCGTTAACATTGCATTTTAAAACATTTTATTCATTGCTGGAAGTGTAAGTAGCTGTGAAAATGTTAACACAGGTGCTTACACTTGGAGAAATGCTTTCAAACCAGCCAAATGCATTGGGGTCATTTACTAAGGGTCTTTTGGATGCATTTTCGTGGGGTTTCCTGACGATTTCCGTTTTGCGTTGGGATTTTGGCGCACGTGATCGTATTTTGGACAAAACAAATTTAAAAAAGAAAATGTGTCAAAAGATCAGCACTTACATGCACCAGGAAGAAGCAGGTGAATTCCGGCGGACCTCAGCGCAGCAGCGACACATGCAGGAATTCGGGCGCACGATCTCAGTGAATTGCGCCGGACACAAATCCTCGTCGGACAATGCACTTCAGGATTGCAACGGGACCGGGTAAGTAAATCTGCCCCATTGTAACAAGTAAAACGCATGTGTTTTTGTGATGTTTTAAAGAATGCAAACTTAAGGACACATGCGACTGCACCATCATATGTCGCCTTCTCCGCAGGGTGTTGCTAGAGCACTTAAAAATGAAGGTCACGGCCTAAAATCCAAAATTTACAGTAGTGTCCACCCCAGTATATAACCCCCTCACATGGCTTGTGTCCTCTCCTGTGTATAGCCCCTTACATGGCTTGTGTCCTCTCCTGTGTATAACCCGTTACATGGCTTGTATCTTCTCCTGTATATATCCCCTCACATGGCTTGTGTCCTCTCCTGTATACAGCCCCTCACATGGCTTGTATCCTCTCCTGTATATAACCCCTCACATGGCTTGTATCCTCTCCTGTATATAACCCCTCACATAGCTTGTGTCCTCTCCTGTATATAACCCCCTCACATGGCTTGTATCCTCTCCTGTATATAACCCCTCACATGGCTTGTATCCTCTCCTGTATATAACCCCTCACATGGCTTGTATCCTCTCCTGTATATAACCCATCACATGGCTTGTATCCTCTCCTGTATATATCCCCCTCACATGGATTGTATCCTCTCCTGTATATAACCCATCACATGGCTTGTATCCTCTCCTGTATATAACCCCTCACATGGCTTGTATCCTCTCCTGTATATAACCCCTCACATGGCTTGTGTCCTCTCCTGTATATAACCCCTCACATGGCTTGTATCCTCTCCTGTATATAACCCCTCACATGGCTTGTATCCTCTCCTGTATATAACCCCTCACATGGCTTGTGTCCTCTCCTGTATATAACCCCTCACATAGCTTGTGTCCTCTCCTGTATATAACCCCCTCACATGGCTTGTGTCCTCTCCTGTATACAACCCCTCACATGGCTTGTATCCCCTCCTATATATAACCCCCTGACATGGCTTGTATCCTCTCCTGTATATAACCCCTCATATGGCTTGTATCCTCTCCTGTATATAACCCCTCACATAGCTTGTGTCCTCTCCTGTATATAACCCCCTCACATGGCTTGTATCCTCTCCTGTATATAACCCCTCACATGGCTTGTATCCTCTCCTGTATATAACCCCTCACATGGCTTGTATCCTCTCCTGTATATAACCCATCACATGGCTTGTATCCTCTCCTGTATATAACCCATCACATGGCTTGTATCCTCTCCTGTATATATCCCCCTCACATGGATTGTATCCTCTCCTGTATATAACCCATCACATGGCTTGTATCCTCTCCTGTATATAACCCCTCACATGGCTTGTATCCTCTCCTGTATATAACCCCTCACATGGCTTGTGTCCTCTCCTGTATATAACCCCTCACATGGCTTGTATCCTCTCCTGTATATAACCCCTCACATGGCTTGTATCCTCTCCTGTATATAACCCCTCACATGGCTTGTATCCTCTCCTGTATATAACCCCTCACATAGCTTGTGTCCTCTCCTGTATATAACCCCCTCACATGGCTTGTATCCCCTCCTGTATATAACCCCCTAAAATGGCTTGTATCCTCTCCTGTATATAACCCCTCACATGGCTTGTATCCTGTCCTGTATATAACCCCCTCACATGGCTTGTGTCCTTTCCTGTATATAACCCCCTCACATGGCTTGTGTCCTTTCCTGTATATAACCTCCCTCAGATGGTTTGTATCCTCTCCTGTATATATCCCCTCACATGGCTTGTGTCCTCTCCAGTATATAACCCCTCACATAGCTTGTATCCTCTCCTGTATATAACCCCCTCACATGGCTTGTGTCCTTTCCTGTATATAACCCCTGACATGGCTTGTGTTCTCTCCTGTATATAACCCCCTCACATGGCTTGTATCCTCTCCTGTATATAACCCCCTCACATGGCTTGTATCCTCTCCTGTATATAACCCGTCACATGGCTTGTATCCTCTCCTGTATATAACCCCCTAACATGGCTTGTATCCTGTCCTGTATATAACCCCCTCACATGGCTTGTGTCCTCTCCAGTATATAACCCCTCACATAGCTTGTATCCTCTCCTGTATATAACCCCTCACATGGCTTGTATCCTCTCCTGTATATAACCCCCTCACATGGCTTGTATCCTCTCCTATATATAACCCCTCACATGGCTTGTATCCTCTCCTGTATATAACCCCTCACATGACTTGTATCCTGTCCTGTATATAACCCCCTCACATGGCTTGTGTCCTTTCCTGTATATAACCCCCTCACATGGCTTGTGTCCTTTCCTGTATATAACCCCCTCACATGGCTTGTATCCTCTCCTGTATATAACCCCTCACATAGCTTGTGTCCTCTCCTGTATATAACCCCTCACATAGCTTGTGTCCTCTCCTGTATATAACCCCCTCACATGGCTTGTATCCTCTCCTGTATATAACCCCTCACATGGCTTGTATCCTCTCCTGTATATAACCCCTCACATGGCTTGTATCCTCTCCTGTATATAACCCATCACATGGCTTGTATCCTCTCCTGTATATAACCCATCACATGGCTTGTATCCTCTCCTGTATATATCCCCCTCACATGGATTGTATCCTCTCCTGTATATAACCCATCACATGGCTTGTATCCTCTCCTGTATATAACCCCTCACATGGCTTGTATCCTCTCCTGTATATAACCCCTCACATGGCTTGTGTCCTCTCCTGTATATAACCCCTCACATGGCTTGTATCCTCTCCTGTATATAACCCCCTCACATAGCTTGTGTCCTCTCCTGTATATAACCCCCTCACATGGCTTGTGTCCTCTCCTGTATACAACCCCTCACATGGCTTGTATCCCCTCCTGTATATAACCCCCTCACATGGCTTGTATCCCCTCCTGTATATAACCCCCTCACATGGCTTGTATCCTCTCCTGTATATAACCCGTCACATGGCTTGTATCCTCTCCTGTATATAACCCCCTAACATGGCTTGTATCCTGTCCTGTATATAACCCCCTCACATGGCTTGTGTCCTCTCCAGTATATAACCCCTCACATAGCTTGTATCCTCTCCTGTATATAACCCCTCACATGGCTTGTATCCTCTCCTGTATATAACCCCCTCACATGGCTTGTATCCTCTCCTATATATAACCCCTCACATGGCTTGTATCCTCTCCTGTATATAACCCCTCACATGACTTGTATCCTGTCCTGTATATAACCCCCTCACATGGCTTGTGTCCTTTCCTGTATATAACCCCCTCACATGGCTTGTGTCCTCTCCAGTATATAACCCCTCACATAGCTTGTATCCTCTCCTGTATATAACCCCTCACATGGCTTGTATCCTCTCCTGTATATAACCCCTCACATAGCTTGTATCCTCTCCTGTATATAACCCCTCACATGGCTTGTATCCTCTCCTGTATATAACCCCTCACATAGCTTGTATCCTCTCCTGTATATAACCCCCTCACATGGCTTGTGTCCTTTCCTGTATATAACCCCTGACATGGCTTGTGTTCTCTCCTGTATATAACCCCCTCACATGGCTTGTATCCTCTCCTGTATATAACCCCCTCACATGGCTTGTATCCTCTCCTGTATATAACCCGTCACATGGCTTGTATCCTCTCCTGTATATAACCCCCTAACATGGCTTGTATCCTGTCCTGTATATAACCCCCTCACATGGCTTGTGTCCTCTCCTATATATAACCCCTCACATGGCTTGTATCCTCTCCTGTATATAACCCCTCACATGACTTGTATCCTGTCCTGTATATAACCCCCTCACATGGCTTGTGTCCTTTCCTGTATATAACCCCCTCACATGGCTTGTGTCCTTTCCTGTATATAACCCCCTCACATGGCTTGTATCCTCTCCTGTATATAACCCCCTCACATGGCTTGTATCCTCTCCTGTATATAACCCCTCACATAGCTTGTGTCCTCTCCTGTATATAACCCCTCACATAGCTTGTGTCCTCTCCTGTATATAACCCCCTCACATGGCTTGTATCCTCTCCTGTATATAACCCCTCACATGGCTTGTATCCTCTCCTGTATATAACCCCTCACATGGCTTGTATCCTCTCCTGTATATAACCCATCACATGGCTTGTATCCTCTCCTGTATATAACCCATCACATGGATTGTATCCTCTCCTGTATATATCCCCCTCACATGGATTGTATCCTCTCCTGTATATAACCCATCACATGGCTTGTATCCTCTCCTGTATATAACCCCTCACATGGCTTGTATCCTCTCCTGTATATAACCCCTCACATGGCTTGTGTCCTCTCCTGTATATAACCCCTCACATGGCTTGTATCCTCTCCTGTATATAACCCCTCACATGGCTTGTATCCTCTCCTGTATATAACCCCTCACATGGCTTGTGTCCTCTCCTGTATATAACCCCTCACATAGCTTGTGTCCTCTCCTGTATATAACCCCCTCACATGGCTTGTGTCCTCTCCTGTATACAACCCCTCACATGGCTTGTATCCCCTCCTGTATATAACCCCCTCACATGGCTTGTATCCCCTCCTGTATATAACCCCCTGACATGGCTTGTATCCTCTCCTGTATATAACCCCTCACATGGCTTGTATCCTGTCCTGTATATAACCCCCTCACATGGCTTGTGTCCTTTCCTGTATATAACCCCCTCACATGGCTTGTGTCCTTTCCTGTATATAACCTCCCTCATATGGTTTGTATCCTCTCCTGTATATATCCCCTCACATGGCTTGTGTCCTCTCCAGTATATAACCCCTCACATAGCTTGTATCCTCTCCTGTATATAACCCCCTCACATGGCTTGTGTCCTTTCCTGTATATAACCCCTGACATGGCTTGTGTTCTCTCCTGTATATAACCCCCTCACATGGCTTGTATCCTCTCCTGTATATAACCCCCTCACATGGCTTGTATCCTCTCCTGTATATAACCCGTCACATGGCTTGTATCCTCTCCTGTATATAACCCCCTAACATGGCTTGTATCCTGTCCTGTATATAACCCCCTCACATGCCTTGTGTCCTCTCCAGTATATAACCCCTCACATAGCTTGTATCCTCTCCTGTATATAACCCCTCACATGGCTTGTATCCTCTCCTGTATATAACCCCCTCACATGGCTTGTATCCTCTCCTATATATAACCCCTCACATGGCTTGTATCCTCTCCTGTATATAACCCCTCACATGACTTGTATCCTGTCCTGTATATAACCCCCTCACATGGCTTGTGTCCTTTCCTGTATATAACCCCCTCACATGGCTTGTGTCCTTTCCTGTATATAACCCCCTCACATGGCTTGTATCCTCTCCTGTATATAACCCCTCACATAGCTTGTGTCCTCTCCTGTATATAACCCCTCACATAGCTTGTGTCCTCTCCTGTATATAACCCCCTCACATGGCTTGTATCCTCTCCTGTATATAACCCCTCACATGGCTTGTATCCTCTCCTGTATATAACCCCTCACATGGCTTGTATCCTCTCCTGTATATAACCCATCACATGGCTTGTATCCTCTCCTGTATATATCCCCCTCACATGGATTGTATCCTCTCCTGTATATAACCCATCACATGGCTTGTATCCTCTCCTGTATATAACCCCTCACATGGCTTGTATCCTCTCCTGTATATAACCCCTAACATGGCTTGTGTCCTCTCCTGTATATAACCCCTCACATAGCTTGTGTCCTCTCCTGTATATAACCCCCTCACATGGCTTGTGTCCTCTCCTGTATACAACCCCTCACATGGCTTGTATCCCCTCCTGTATATAACCCCCTCACATGGCTTGTATCCCCTCCTGTATATAACCCCCTGACATGGCTTGTATCCTCTCCTGTATATAACCCCTCACATGGCTTGTATCCTGTCCTGTATATAACCCCCTCACATGGCTTGTGTCCTTTCCTGTGTATAACCCCCTCACATGGCTTGTGTCCTCTCCAGTATATAACCCCTCACATAGCTTGTATCCTCTCCTGTATATAACCCCTCACATGGCTTGTATCCTCTCCTGTATATAACCCCTCACATAGCTTGTATCCTCTCCTGTATATAACCCCCTCACATGGCTTGTGTCCTTTCCTGTATATAACCCCTGACATGGCTTGTGTTCTCTCCTGTATATAACCCCCTCACATGGCTTGTATCCTCTCCTGTATATAACCCCCTCACATGGCTTGTATCCTCTCCTGTATATAACCCGTCACATGGCTTGTATCCTCTCCTGTATATAACCCCCTAACATGGCTTGTATCCTGTCCTGTATATAACCCCCTCACATGGCTTGTGTCCTCTCCAGTATATAACCCCTCACATAGCTTGTATCCTCTCCAGTATATAACCCCTCACATAGCTTGTATCCTCTCCTGTATATAACCCCTCACATGGCTTGTATCCTCTCCTGTATATAACCCCCTCACATGGCTTGTATCCTCTCCTATATATAACCCCTCACATGGCTTGTATCCTCTCCTGTATATAACCCCTCACATGACTTGTATCCTGTCCTGTATATAACCCCCTCACATGGCTTGTGTCCTTTCCTGTATATAACCCCCTCACATGGCTTGTGTCCTTTCCTGTATATAACCTCCCTCAGATGGTTTGTATCCTCTCCTGTATATATCCCCTCACATGGCTTGTATCCTCTTCTGTATATATCCCCTCACATGGCTTGTGTCATCTCCTGTATATAACCCCCTCACATGGCTTGTGTCCTTTCCTGTATATAACCCCTGACATGGCTTGTGTTCTCTCCTGTATATAACCCCCTCACATGGCTTGTATCCTCTCCTGTATATAACCCCCTCACATGGCTTGTATCCTCTCCTGTATATAACCCGTCACATGGCTTGTATCCTCTCCTGTATATAACCCCCTAACATGGCTTGTATCCTGTCCTGTGTATAACCCCCTCACATGGCTTGTGTCCTCTCCAGTATATAACCCCTCACATAGCTTGTATCCTCTCCTGTATATAACCCCTCACATGGCTTGTATCCTCTCCTGTATATAACCCCTCACATGGCTTGTGTCCTCTCCTGTATATAACCCCTCACATGGCTTGTATCCTCTCCTGTATATAACCCCCTCACATGGCTTGTATCCTCTCCTATATATAACCCCTCACATGGCTTGTATCCTCTCCTGTATATAACCCCTCACATGACTTGTACCCTCTCCTGTATATAACCCCTCACATGGCTTGTATCCTCTCCTGTATATAACCCCCTCACGTGGCTTGTATCCCCTCCTGTATATAACCGCCTCACATGGCTTGTATCCTCTCCTGTATATATCCTCACATGGCTTGTGTCCTCTCCTGTATTTAACCCCTCACATGGCTTGTATCCTCTTCTGTATATAACCCCTCACATGGCTTGTGTCCTCTCCTGTATATAACCCCTCACATGGCTTGTATCCTCTCCTGTATATAACCCCTCACATGGCTTGTATGCTCCTCTCCTGTATATAACCCCTCACATGGCTTGTATCCTCTCCTGTATATAACTCCTCAAATGGCTTGTATCCTCTCCTGTATATAACTCCTCACATGGCTTGTATCCTCCTCTCCTGTGTATAACCCCTCACATGGCTTGTATCCTCTCCTGTATATAACTCCTCACATGGCTTGTATCCTCCTCTCCTGTGTATAACCCCTCACATGGCTTGTATCCTCTCCTGTATATAACTCCTCACATGGCTTGTATCCTCCTCTCCTGTGTATAACCCCTCACATGACTTGTGTGTGTAAAGGGGGAAATAAATCGCTAGCTATAATCAATAGGACAGCATTTGCAATGAATTCAGGGAGAGGATTCTCCATCAATGGTGAGTTGCAGAAGCCCTGATAAATTTTAACTCTCTATTTACTTACCTACACTAGTGTCACCCCCTCATCCTCATAAACTGTAAGCTCATTTCACCTTCTGCTCTTGTGTCACGTCCTCATTCTCATAGACTGTAAGCTCTTGTCACCTCTTCATTGTCAGTCTCCAGGGTAGTGGACCAACTGGACCACTGCGGACGATGACGTAAGCCGACACCTGGGATCGGAGTGTAAGTGCTACCCGGATTTCTCCAGAGTCCGCCTCAGAGTGGGTTGGTCTTGCTGCGGTGTGGTACCACCAGCTCATTCCACAGGTGCGACTTTGTCTGCGGTGGCAGCCAAGGCGAGATACACAGACGTTAGGCAGAATCGTAGTCGGGACAGGAAGAAGGTCAGGATAGGAAGCACGGGATCAGAGTCGGGGACGTAGCAAAAGTTCACGCCCGAGGAGCTGCCGACAAGGTTAGTGGCGCAGTGGCCCACACAGAGGTACACGGGAGGACAAGGATCGCAGGGGCACCCGTGACACTCATCCTCATAGACTGTAAGCTTGTGTCCTCCCTTCAGCATCATAGGCTGTAAGCTCTTGTGTCAACCCCTCATCCTCATAGACTGTAAGCTCTTGTGTCCTCCCCTCATCCTCATAGTCTGTAAGCTCTTGTGTCACCTCCTCATCCTCATCCTCATAGACTGTAAGCTCTTGTGTCACCCCTCATCCTCATAGATTGTAAGCTCTTGTGTCACCTCCTCATCCTCAGACTGTAAGCTCTTGTCTCACCCCCTCATCCTCATAGACTGTAAGCTCTTGTGTCACCCCCTCATCCTCATAGACTGTAAGCTCTTGTGTCACCCCCTCATCCTCATAGACTGTAAGCTCTTGTGTCACCCCCTCATCCTCATAGACTGTAAGCTCTTGTGTCCCCCCTCATCCTCATAGACTGTAAGCTCTTGTGTCACCGCCTCATCCTCATAGTCTGTAAGCCCTTGTGTCACCCCCTCATCCTCATAGACTGTAAGCTCTTGTGTCCCCCCTCATCCTCATAGACTGTAAGCTCTTGTGTCCCCCCTCATCCTCATAGACTGTAAGCTCTTGTGTCCTCCCCTCATTTTCATAGACTGTAAGCTCTTGTGTCACCCCCTTCATCCTCATAGACTGTAAGCTCTTGTGTCTCCCCCTCATCCTCATAGATTGTAAGCTCTTGTGTCACCTCCTCATCCTCAGACTGTAAGCTCTTGTCTCACCCCCTCATCCTCATAGACTGTAAGCTCTTGTGTCACCCCTCATCCTCATAGACTGTAAGCTCTTGTGTCACCCCCTCATCCTCATAGACTGTAAGCTCTTGTGTCCCCCCTCATCCTCATAGACTGTAAGCTCTTGTGTCACCGCCTCATCCTCATAGTCTGTAAGCCCTTGTGTCACCGCCTAATCCTCATAGAATGTAAGCTCTTGTGTCCCCCCTCATCCTCATAGACTGTAAGCTCTTGTGTCACCCCCTCATCCTCATAGACTGTAACCTCTTGTGTCATCCCCTCATCCTCATAGAATGTAAGCTCTTGTGTCACCCCCTCATCCTCATAGACTGTAAGCTCTTGTGTCACCCCCTCATCCTCATAGACTGTAAGCTCGTGTCACCCCCTCATCCTCATAGTCTGTAAGCCCTTGTGTCACCTCCTCATCCTCATAGACTGTAAGCTCTTGTGTCACCCCCTTCATCCTCATAGCCTGTAAGCTCTTGTGTCACCCCCTCATCCTCATAGACTGTAAGCTCTTGTGTCACCCCCTTCATCCTCATAGCCTGTAAGCTCTTGTGTCACCCCCTCATCCTCATAGACTGTAAGCTCTTGTGTCAACACCTCATCCTCATAGACTGTAAGCTCTTGTCACCCAATCATCCTCATAGACTGTAAGCTCTTGTGTCACCCCCTCATCCACATAGACTGTAAGCTCTTGTGTCACCCCCTTCATCCTCATAGACTGTAAGCTCTTGTGTCACCCCTTCATCCTCATAGACTGTAAGCTCTTGTGTCATCCCCTCATCCTCATAGACTGTAAGCTCTTGTGTCACCCCCTTCATCCTCATAGCCTGTAAGCTTGGTGCTCAGGACCCTCCATCATATTGTTCCACATGCCTCTTTGTACTCTGTAATGTAATATTGTATATGTCCTCAATGATTTGTAAAGCTACAGAATATGATGGGGTGGGGGCCCGAGGCGGTGATGGGGGCACTCTAATGGTAGTTATGTATACGGCACACTGACACATCCTACGGAATGAGTGGAGACATCTCAGGGGTCAGGGATTTCTACCATCAAGTGTCCTGCTCGCTCCTACTTTTCAGAAGTTTAAAAGTCACATGGGCAGAAGGTGAAGTCTTACTGCTCCAGCCTGTGCCGTACTGCCAAAAGATACAGGGGCCCAGCCGATGGTGTGAACATGGACTAAACAAGGCCTTGCCTCTACGTGTACATCTTCCGCACATTTTTGAGGCTCTTGGGAAGCCCAGAGCCTGAGTATCTAGGACCATGAGTGATGCAGGACCCTCAGCTGTCCCATAATGGGCGGGTGCTGGGTGCTGTATAGAGATATTTATTGGGTGAGGTCAGACAGCGATGAAATCTGAACTTCCATGTAATGTCGGGAGCTCAGCTTTATCCATTAAAGATAAATGATTAGAAAGTTCTCTCCTGTAAGTGAAGCGGCCGTCCGCCCAGACAGGATGAAAGATGTCTTCATTAGGAGGTGAACGTCATCCGATACAGATACATTCCTTTCACCGGAGCACAAGGAATTTTAATCAAGACAATTCCCGATAATGACTGCGAGCAGCGGGCGATCTCCCCAACGCTCCCGAACCCCTCGAGCCGGCATCCAGGAGACCGCCCAAGGCTTCTGACCACCGCGGCCTCACCAGGAGCAGTCAGAAGACACATGTACAAAGCGTCACGTGTAAACTTCTCATCACTTACACAACTTATTCCAGCTTCAAAGTGAATCCAACAAAACTGATGAATTTCCCTTTTGGGTTTATTTAGAATTATCAAGATCTCTGCTTAAGTTCAGTGAATGAGCACTAACTAAACTACATGCAGGAGCTGATGGTTTATTACACGCTAGATTAGCACGGCTGAAATAAGAATGTCCCCATGACAGCAAGCAGAGGTATTACACAACGGGAGGAATTCAGGCCAGAACAATAGGCACTGATGATGGATCACGGGGTAGGAGCTCATTTCCACAGCCCTGAGTTCGTCCCAGCCAATCCCAGGAGCGGGAGGATGTCCGCCTGACTGTGTGACGGTGTAGTGATGCAACATGTGCTCACTATGCCATGACCGGGATCCATAAGTCTGGGGGCTGTGGTCTGGTGCAAATCATGCCGCCAATACAGCCATCTGAATGATACCCAAGACCGTCCAGTTCTACCAATAGATTTGCTTTTAGCTGCTCAAAACTGTGTGACAATGTAGAGCGCATCATTCTTTGGCGCATAGTCTATATGCCACCCCTTCTCAGGAAACCACACCCCTTTATTGGACGAGTTGGAAAAGTATAAAAAATTGACTACCTTAACAGCTCCCGACGGGCCCCCACAACGGCCACCATCAACGGCGCCTGACGGGCTCCTGGGACAGCTACCATCAGACGGTAATGACTGTGCCCCAACATGTAAACACTGCTGAGCTTCAGTGATGTTTGGGCAGCAGAATCCTGGAAAAGATCTGTTATGTAATTGAATCCAGTGGAAACTTACAATGGCTGGAGCTACAAGAAAACAATAGAAAAGGTGATGAAGACAAAACATCTCAGGGCTGGATATGTGTGAGGAAAAAAGAGCTACCAGAGACAATCAGAAGGAGACGGAAGAAGGCCTGCAGCCTCCAGATCAGGGCCCCCGTCCACATCAATAGTGCAGCCTCCAGATCAGGGCCCCGTCCACATCAGTAGTGCAGCCTCCAGATCAGGGCCCCGTCCACATCAATAGTGCAGCCTCCAGATCAGGGCCCCGTCCACATCAGTAGTGCAGCCTCCAGATCAGGACCCGTCCACATCAGTAGTGCAGCCTCCAGATCAGGGCCCCCGTCCACATCAGTAGTGCAGCCTCCAGATCAGGGCCCCGTCCACATCAGTAGTGAAGCCTCCAGATCAGGGCCCCGTCCACATCAGTAGTGCAGCCTCCAGATCAGGACCCGTCCACATCAGTAGTGCAGCCTCCAGATCAGGACCCGTCCACATCAGTAGTGCAGCCTCCAGATCAGGACCCCGTCCACATCAGTAGTGCAGCCTCCAGATCAGGACCCCGTCCACATCAGTAGTGCAGCCTCCAGATCAGGGCCCCGTCCACATCAGTAGTGCATCATCCAGATCAGGGCCCCCGTCCACATCAGTAGTGCAGCCTCCAGAGCAGGGCCCCCGTCCACATCAGTAGTGCAGCCTCCAGATCAGGGCCCCCGTCCACATCAGTAGTGCAGCCTCCAGATCAGGGCCCCCGTCCACATCAGTAGTGCAGCCTCCAGATCAGGACCCCGTCCACATCAGTAGTGCAGCCTCCAGAGCAGGGCCCCCGTCCACATCAGTAGTGCAGCCTCCAGATCAGGACCCCGTCCACATCAGTAGTGCAGCCTCCAGATCAGGGCCCTGTCCACATCAGCAGTGCAGCCTCCAGATCAGGGCCCCGTCCACATCAGCAGTGCAGCCTCCAGATCAGGACTCCATCCACATCAGTAATGCAGCCTCCAGATCAGGACCACGTCCACATCAAATTTAGCCACAAATCTCAGCTAACCTTAAAGTAAATCCTGATCACATCTGTAGCAGCCATGACTGAGGTGACGGGGAACATATGATATGACTGATGTGATGTGCGTTACCCATGTGATGGAGAACATATGACATGACTGATGTGACGTGTGGGTCATCCGTGTGATGGAGAACATATGACATGACTGATGTGACGTGTGGGTCATCCGTGTGATGGAGAACATATGACATGACTGATGTGACGTGTGGGTCATCTGTGTGATGGAGAACATATGACATGACTGATGTGACGTGCGTTACCCATGTGATGGAGAACATATGACATGACTGATGTGACGTGCGTTACCCATGTGATGGAGAACATATGACATGACTGATGTGACGTGTGGGTCATCCGTGTGATGGAGAACATATGACATGACTGATGTGACGTGTGGGTCATCCGTGTGATGGAGAACATATGACATGACTGATGTGACGTGTGGGTCATCCGTGTGATGGAGAACATATGACATGATAGAGCGACGCAGAGTCCATGAAACAGTATCTTGTGTTTTACAGAGTGTGTGCAATACAAAGCAGAGGCCGAAGGCTTCTCTGCGGTGACTCTGAACTCTGGCTGAACCGCGGCCTCCATCACATGAAGCATTAAGATCTGAATCTGAGAAGCTGACATGGAGCAGACAGTAAGACATGATATCTTATTTTCCTGAGCCTTCCTGACACAAATTGAGCTGCACTTATTTGACTTTGCAGTAAAGTTTCTCTTGGACGGCTGCATGCAGCCTGCAGATGTTTCTGCTTAAGCCCCCCTCCCATACACACACACAGGCAGCGATGCTCTGCAGATCAGGCCTCTGCTCAAAACTCCCAAAGCCGCAACCTGATGGCAACCACAGTGACTGCCGAAGACAAGACCTGGACATGGGCTAGAGGGCTCCACAGGCCAGGACCACCAGAGACAAGACCTGGACATGGGCCTCCACAGGCCAGGACCAACGGAGACAAGACCTTAACATGGGCTAGAGAGATCCGCAGGCCAGAATCACCAGAGACAAGACCTGGACATGGGCCTCCACAGGCCAGGAGCAATGGAGACAAAAACCTTAACATGTTTATTAATGATATAGAGGTAGGAATTAATAGCACTATATCTAATTTTGCAGATGACACCAAGCTGTGTAGTGTAATACAGTCTATGGAAGATGGGAGTAGTAGCTGCAGGGTCACCTGGACAAACTGAGTGTTTGGCATCCACTTGGCAAATGAGGTTTAATGTGGATAAATGTAAGGTTAAGCAAGTGGGGGATGATAATCCACATGTAACATATGTCCTTGGGGAAGTAAATCTGGGAGAGTCCCTTGTTGAGAAGGACCTGGGTGACTAGTAGATCATAGATTAAATAATAGCACAATGTCAATCAGCTGCCTCTAAAGCCAGCAAGATCTTGTCATGTATCAGAGGTCTGGACTCTCCGGATAGGGATGAAATATTACAGTGTACAAGGCATTGGTTCTGCCTCACCTGGAATATTCTGTCCAGTTCTGGGCACCGGTCCATAAAAAGGATGCCCTGGAGCTGGAGAGGGTTCAACGTAGAGCCACAAAAATGACAAGGGGTATGGAGGATCTTAGTTATAGGGGAAAGATCAAAACAACTAGATTTATTTAGTCTGGAAAAGAGACGACTATGAGGGGACATGATTAATTTATATACATATATGACTGATCCATACAAAAAATATGGTGGAAAGTTGTTCCATTAAATCAAATCAAAAGACGAGGGGGCACTGTCTGCATTTGGAAAAAAAAGTTTAATCACCAGAGGCGACAGGGCTTTTTTTAAAAGGAGATCTGTAGAATAGCCGAGCTCAAGCGCTGGTCACAGCAGGGACAGCAGAGAGCTAGATGCCTTTTTACATCTACATAACATTGCTGGTTATATTACATAGAATTGTTTCCCCTAAATCCCTTCCTCATCCAATCCCTTCCCTTCCTTGGTTGAACTTGATGCATATGTGTCTTTTTTCATCCGTATAAACTATGATACTACGATACCTCAAGATGGGGCTCCACAGGCCAGGACCACCGGAGACAAGACCTGGACATGGAGTAGAGGGATCCGCAGGCCACGACCACCAAAGAAAAGGACATGATGTGGGAGGCTCCACAGGCCAGTACCACCGGAGACAAGACCTGGACCTGGGGCTCTACTGGCCGGAACCACCAGAGACTTGATCTCGATATGGGGCTCAACCGCCCAAAATCACAGAAGACAAGACCTGCACATGAGGTGGGGGACTCCACAGGTTGGGACCTATGACTTTTATTAAACCCATTTGCAACGTCAGGAATTTGTTTCTTGTATTGACGGCTCCAATGTGGTGAAAATCTGACCCAGCAGCAGCTCAACTACTGATAATACCCCAGAGGAGGAGTGAGAGAAGACCCTCAGTGCCCCGGACACTCCAAACTGACTGCAACCCATATACAGGGGGCACCATATCCATATAGAGAGTATACCTTTCCTATATACAGTGAGCACCATCTTCATATAGAGAGTATGCCATTCCCATAAACAGGGGGCACCATTGCCATAAAGAGTGCACCATCCCCATATAGAGAGTATACCATCCCCATATAGAGAGTATACCCTTCCCCTATAGAGTATACCCTCCCCTATAGAGAGTATACCCTTCCCATATACAGGGGCCCTATCCCCATATAGAGAATATACCATTCCCATATACAGGGGGCACCACCCTTATACAGAAAGTATACCATTCCCATATACAGGGGGCACCACCCTTATACAGAAAGTATACCATTCCCATATACAGGGGGCACCACCCTTATACAGAAAGTATACCATTCCCATAAACAGAGGGCACCATCCCCATATAGAGAGTATACCATTCCCATATACATTGGGCACCATACCCTTACAGAGAGTATACCATTCCCATATACAGGGGCCCTATCCCCATATAGAGAGTATACAATTCCCATATACAGGGTGCACTATCCTCATACAGAAAGTATACCATTCCCAGAAACAGAGGGCACCATCCTCATATAGAGAGCATACAATTCCCATATATCAATATAGAGAGTATACCCTTCCCCTATAGAGAGTATACCATTCCCATATACAGGGGCACTATCCCCCTACAGAGAGTATACCATTCCCATATACAGGGGGCACCACCCTCATATAGAAAGTATACACTTCCCCTATAGAGAGTATACCATTCCCATATACAGGGGCACTATCCCCCTACAGAGAGTATACCATTCCCATATACAGGGGGCACCACCCTCATATAGAAAGTATACACTTCCCCTATAGAGAGTATACAATTCCCATATACAGGGTGCACTATCCTCATACAGAAAGTATACCATTCCCAGAAACAGAGGGCACCACCCTCATATAGAAAGTATACACTTCCCCTATAGAGAGTATACAATTCCCATATACAGGGTGCACTATCCTCATACAGAAAGTATACCATTCCCAGAAACAGAGGGCACCATCCTCATATAGAGAGCATACAATTCCCATATATCAATATGGAGAGTATACCCTTCCCCTATAGAGAGTATACCATTCCCATATACAGGGGCACTATCCCCCTATAGAGAGTATACCATTCCCATATACAGGGGGCAGCATCCCCATATACAAAGTATACCATTCCCATATAGAGGGAAGCTATCCCCATATAGAGAGTATACCATTCCCATATACAGAGGGCACTGTCCCCATTTAGAGTATATCATTCCCTTATACAGGGGGCACTATCCCCATATAGAGAGTACACCATTCCCATATACAGGGGGCACTATCCCCATATAGAGAGTACACCATTCCCATATACAGGGGGCACTATCCCCATATAGAGAGTATGCCATTCCCATATAAAGGGAACCATCGTTGTATAGAGACTATACAATTCCCATATACATTGGGCAGCGTCCCCTAATAGAGAGTTTTCCATTCCCATACACAAAGGTCACCATCTCCGTATAATATCCAGGCCGCCCCTCCCGTGACTATCCTCCTGGTTGGGCGTCTGGTGTGTCGGCTCTGGTTTCCTCCCGGAGTCAGTGGCTGCTGCCGCGTTATTAAAAGTAAATATGAAGCCGCTCCCAACAAAATGTTTAATAAAATCTGGAGATTTTATGGTCAGAGAGGTCATTTATCAAACTGCTTTGATCGTAACATGATCCGCAGGAGTGCACATCCATCAGGCCTGTGCTGGGAGGAAGCTGGGGGGACTCGGGACCACCAATGCCTCTCTCACAGCTCCTTACAGCGACCCCTGCAGGGGGCAATATCAGCTACACAGGGAGAAAGGGCAACTGGGCCACTCTATGATATTAGGGGGCAATCACTGTATGATTATAAGAAAGGTCACTGGGGTCACAGGTCAGGCACACTGGAGGTGAGGCCTCCTAAATATCCCACACCCCAGGATATGTGCTCTATCCTGCATGAGCTGCTAGAGATGAGTACAGTGATGATGCAAGGAGCGTCAGCGGCAATAAGAAAAATTACATTTTACGTAAAAAATGTCCCCCAAGGTTCTAAAGTAAAGTACAAAATAGTAATAATTCGAAATAAACATTAACTTTTCATAACGAAAAAAAAAAACTCTCTATACTATAAAAAACCATTGTGGCCTGGCAGGCGCTATATAGCCTCAGAACCAGCGTCACACACCAGGAAACCATCTATAAAGTTGTGTGTGACCAAAATATATATTCCATAAATCACAAAAGAAGCATTTTTTTTGCCTTTTTGTAACTTTAACACCAAAAAATGAAATCAGTCTTTAAAGGACATCGACCACCAGGATGAAGGATGGTAAAGCCAGCACTGACATACTGGAGTGTGCCCCCTCTGGCAGGGTCTGCTCTTCTTTTAGCTTTTTTATGACCTTGTGAAAAAGTAAAAAATTATGCAAATGAACATGAGGGGCTCTAGGCTCCGTAGATGTCAATGGAAACTGGAGCCCTTCAGGCTGCGGTCACACGTGGTGTCTTGAACGCATTTTTTTGTCCCGGGGGGGGGGGGGGGGCGCAGGGCCCCTGCAGGCGGGGTCACAGGTCAGGACACAATGGAGGCGGGGTCACCTATTGACTTACCTTCTTTAGAGCGGCCGCAGTCTCACACGATTAAGGCCCGCCCGAGCATAAAATAGTTAAAGCTTTTTCCCGCGCTGATCAGAGCTCCTCCTCCTCCTCCTCCGCGTCAAAGCCTCCAGCGGGAGGCGCAGTACCACTGGCAGCCTGGGGGGGAGTGCTGTGCTCCCGGCGGGGGCGGGGCCAGGCAGATACACGGAATCGCTAAGGGCGGGGCTTCGTCTGTGTGTGACTCGGAGACGAGGGGATGAGTAGCCAATGACAGAGGCCGGACAGGTGAGGCGGCGACTAACTGCACTACATGCAGGACAACTAAGGCTCTTCTGAGGCGGGAACCAGCTCTAAAGCCAAGGGTGTGATGTTATATATATATATATATATATATATATATATAGGGGGGGGGCATGATATACACAGACTCCTCCTGTGTGTGATGTTATATATATATATAGGGGGGGGGGGCATGATATACACGGCCTCCTCCTGTGTGTGATGTTATATATATATATATGGGGGGGGGGCATGATATACACAGCCTCCTCTGTGTGATGTTATATATATAGGGGGGGGGGTATATACACGGCCTCCTCCTGTGTGTGATGTTATATATATAGGGGGGGGGGATGATATACACAGCCTCCTCCTGTGTGTGATGTTATATATATAGGGGGGGGGGCATGATATACACAGCCTCCTCCTGTGTGTGATGTTATATATATATATAGGGGGGGACATGATATACACAGCCTCCTCCTGTGTGTGATGTTATATATATAGGGGGGGCATGATATACACAGCCTCCTCCTGTGTGTGATGTTATATATATAGGGGGGGGGGGCATGATATACACAGCCTCCTCCTGTGTGTGATGTTATATATATATATATGGGGGGGGGCATGATATACACGGCCTCCTCCTGTGTGTGATGTTATATATATAGGGGGGGGGTATATACACGGCCTCCTCCTGTGTGTGATGTTATATATATATATATGGGGGGGGGGGCATGATATACACAGCCTCCTCTGTGTGATGTTATATATATAGGGGGGGGGGTATATACACGGCCTCCTCCTGTGTGTGATGTTATATATATAGGGGGGGGGCATGATATACACAGCCTCCTCCTGTGTGTGATGTTATATATATAGGGGGGGGGGGTATATACACGGCCTCCTCCTGTGTGTGATGTTATATATATAGGGGGGGCATGATATACACAGCCTCCTCCTGTGTGTGATGTTATATATATAGGGGGGGGGGCATGATATACACAGCCTCCTCCTGTGTGTGATGTTATATATATATATATGGGGGGGGGCATGATATACACGGCCTCCTCCTGTGTGTGATGTTATATATATAGGGGGGGGGGGCATGATATACACAGCCTCCTCCTGTGTGTGATGTTATATATATAGGGGGGGGGGCATGATATACACAGCCTCCTCTGTGTGTGATGTTATATATATAGGGGGGGGGGGGGTATATACACGGCCTCCTCCTGTGTGTGATGTTATATATATAGGGGGGGGGGCATGATATACACAGCCTCCTCCTGTGTGTGATGTTATATATATATATATGGGGGGGGGGGGCATGATATACACGGCCTCCTCCTGTGTGTGATGTTATATATATAGGGGGGGGGCATGATATACACAGCCTCCTCTGTGTGATGTTATATATATAGGGGGGGGGCATGATATACACAGCCTCCTCTGTGTGATGTTATATATATAGGGGGGGGGGGGTATATACACGGCCTCCTCCTGTGTGTGATGTTATATATATAGGGGGGGGGGGCATGATATACACGGCCTCCTCCTGTGTGTGATGTTATATATATAGGGGGGGGCATGATATACACGGCCTCCTCCTGTGTGTGATGTTATATATATAGGGGGGGGGCATGATATACACAGCCTCCTCCTGTGTGTGATGTTATATATATATAGGGGGGGGGCATGATATACACAGCCTCCTCCTGTGTGTGATGTTATATATATATATATAGGGGGGGGGGCATGATATACACAGCCTCCTCCTGTGTGTGATGTTATATATATATATATAGGGGGGGGGGCATGATATACACAGCCTCCTCCTGTGTGTGATGTTATATATATATAGGGGGGGGGCATGATATACACAGCCTCCTCCTGTGTGTGATGTTATATATATATATATAGGGGGGGGGGCATGATATACACAGCCTCCTCCTGTGTGTGATGTTATATATATAGGGGGGGGGCATGATATACACAGCCTCCTCCTGTGTGTGATGTTATATATATAGGGGGGGGCATGATATACACGGCCTCCTCCTGTGTGTGATGTTATATATATAGGGGGGGGGCATGATATACACAGCCTCCTCCTGTGTGTGATGTTATATATATATAGGGGGGGGGGCATGATATACACAGCCTCCTCCTGTGTGTGATGTTATATATATATAGGGGGGGGGGCATGATATACACAGCCTCCTCCTGTGTGTGATGTTATATATATATATATAGGGGGGGCATGAAATACACAGCCTCCTCCTGTGTGTGATGTTATATATATATAGGGGGGGGGCATGATATACACAGCCTCCTCCTGTGTGTGATGTTATATATATAGGGGGGGGGGCATAATATACACAGCCTCCTCTGTGTGATGTTATATATATAGGGGGGGGATTATATACACAGCCTCCTCCTGTGTGTGATGTTATATATATAGGGGGGGCATGATATACACAGCCTCCTCTGTGTGATGTTATATATATAGGGGGGGGGGATTATATACACAGCCTCCTCCTGTGTGTGATGTTATATATATAAAGGGGGGGCATGATATACACAGCCTCCTCCTGTGTGTGATGTTATATATATAAAGGGGGGGCATGATATACACAGCCTCCTCCTGTGTGTGATGTTATATATATATAGGGGGGGGCATGATATACACGGCCTCCTCCTGTGTGTGATGTTATATATATAGGGGGGGGCATGATATACACAGCCTCCTCCTGTGTGTGATGTTATATATATAGGGGGGGGGGGCATGCTATACACAGCCTCCTCCTGTGTGTGATGTTATATATATATAGGGGGGGCATGATATACACAGCCTCCTCCTGTGTGTGATGTTATATATATATAGGGGGGGGCATGATATACACAGCCTCCTCCTGTGTGTGATGTTATATATATAGGGGGGGGGGCATAATATACACAGCCTCCTCTGTGTGATGTTATATATATAGGGGGGGGATTATATACACAGCCTCCTCCTGTGTGTGATGTTATATATATAGGGGGGGGGGCATGATATACACAGCCTCCTCCTGTGTGTGATGTTATATATATATAGGGGTGGCATGATATACACAGCCTCCTCCTGTGTGTGATGTTATATATATATAGGGGGGGGCATGATATACACAGCCTCCTCCTGTGTGTGATGTTATATATATAGGGGGGGGGCATAATATACACAGCCTCCTCTGTGTGATGTTATATATATAGGGGGGGGGATTATATACACAGCCTCCTCCTGTGTGTGATGTTATATATATAGGGGGGGGCATAATATACACAGCCTCCTCTGTGTGATGTTATATATATATATATATATATATATAGGGGGGGGGATTATATACACAGCCTCCTCTGTGTGATGTTATATATATAGAGGGGGGGCATGATATACACAGCCTCCTCCTGTGTGTGATGTTATATATATATAGGGGGGGCATGATATACACAGCCTCCTCCTGTGTGTGATGTTATATATATATATATATAGGGGGGGGGCATGATATACACAGCCTCCTCCTGTGTGTGATGTTATATATATATATATATAGGGGGGGACATGATATACACAGCCTCCTCCTGTGTGTGATGTTATATATATATATAGGGGGGGGGCATGATATACACAGCCTCCTCCTGTGTGTGATGTTATATATATATAGGGGGGGCATGATATACACAGCCTCCTCCTGTGTGTGATGTTATATATATATATATAGGGGGGGACATGATATACACAGCCTCCTCCTGTGTGTGATGTTATATATATATATAGGGGGCGGGGCATGATATACACAGCCTCCTCCTGTGTGATGTTATATATATAGGGCGGGGCATGATATACACAGCCTCCTCCTGTGTGTGATGTTATATATATAGGGGGGGGCATGATATACACAGCCTCCTCCTGTGTGTGATGTTATATATATATATAGGGGGGGGGCATGATATACACAGCCTCCTCCTGTGTGTGATGTTATATATATATAGGGGGGGGCATGATATACACAGCCTCCTCCTGTGTGTGATGTTATATATATAGGGGGGGGGATGATATACACAGCCTCCTCCTGTGTGTGATGTTATATATATAGGGGGGGGGGCATGATATACACAGCCTCCTCCTGTGTGTGATGTTATATATATATATATATAGGGGGGGACATGATATACACGGCCTCCTCCTGTGTGTGATGTTATATATATAGGGGGGGGGCATGATATACACAGCCTCCTCCTGTGTGTGATGTTATATATATAGGGGGGGGGGGCATGATATACACAGCCTCCTCCTGTGTGTGATGTTATATATATATAGGGGGGGGGGGCATGATATACACAGCCTCCTGTGTGTGTGATGTTATATATATAGGGGGGGGGGGCATGATATACACAGCCTCCTCCTGTGTTTGATGTTATATATATAGGGGGGGGGATGATATACACAGCCTCCTCCTGTGTGTGATGTTATATATATAGGGGGGGGGGCATGATATACACAGCCTCCTCCTGTGTGTGATGTTATATATATATAGGGGGGGGGGGCATGATATACACAGCCTCCTGTGTGTGTGATGTTATATATATAGGGGGGGGGGCATGATATACACAGCCTCCTCCTGTGTTTGATGTTATATATATAGGGGGGGGGATGATATACACAGCCTCCTCCTGTGTGTGATGTTATATATATAGGGGGGGGGGGGCATGATATACACAGCCTCCTCCTGTGTGTGATGTTATATATATATAGGGGGGGGGGCATGATATACACAGCCTCCTCCTCTGTGTGATGTTATATATATAGGGCGGGGCATGATATACACAGCCTCCTCCTGTGTGTGATGTTATATATATAGGGGGGGGCATGATATACACAGCCTCCTCCTGTGTGTGATGTTATATATATAGGGGGGGGGGCATGATATACACAGCCTCCTCCTGTGTGTGATGTTATATATATATAGGGGGGGGGGGCATGATATACACAGCCTCCTGTGTGTGTGATGTTATATATATAGGGGGGGGGCATGATATACACAGCCTCCTCCTGTGTTTGATGTTATATATATAGGGGGGGGATGATATACACAGCCTCCTCCTGTGTGTGATGTTATATATATAGGGGGGGGGGCATGATATACACAGCCTCCTCCTGTGTGTGATGTTATATATATATAGGGGGGGGCATGATATACACAGCCTCCTGTGTGTGTGATGTTATATATATAGGGGGGGGGGCATAATATACACAGCCTCCTCCTGTGTGTGATGTTATATATATATATATATATATATAGGGGGGGGGGATTATATACACAGCCTCCTCCTCTGTGTGATGTTATATATATAGGGGGGGGCATGATATACACAGCCTCCTCCTGTGTGATGTTATATATATATATATATAGGGGGGGGGGCATGATATACACAGCCTCCTCCTGTGTGTGATGCTATATATATATATAAAGGGGGGGACATGATATACACAGCCTCCTCCTGTGTGTGATGTTATATATATAAAGGGGGGGACATGATATACACAGCCTCCTCCTGTGTGTGATGTTATATATATATAGGGGGGGGGGATGATATACACAGACTCCTCCTCTGTGTGTGATGTTATATATATAAAGGGGGGGCATGATATACACAGCCTCCTCCTATGTGTGATGTTATATATATAGGGGGGGGGCATGATATACACAGCCTCCTGTGTGTGTGATGTTATATATATAGGGGGGGCATGATATACACAGCCTCCTCCTGTGTGTGATGTTATATATATATAGGGGGGGGGGCATGATATACACGGCCTCCTCCTCTGTGTGATGTTATATATATATAGGGGGGGCATGATATACACAGCCTCCTCCTATGTGTGATGTTATATATATAGGGGGGGGGGCATGATATACACAGCCTCCTGTGTGTGTGATGTTATATATATAGGGGGGGCATGATATACACAGCCTCCTCCTGTGTGTGATGTTATATATATATAGGGGGGGGGGCATGATATACACGGCCTCCTCCTCTGTGTGATGTTATATATATAGGGGGGGCATGATATACACAGCCTCCTCCTGTGTGTGATGTTATATATATATAGGGGGGGGGGCATGATATACACGGCCTCCTCCTCTGTGTGATGTTATATATATATAGGGGGGGGGCATGATATACACAGCCTCCTCCTGTGTGTGATGTTATATATATATATAGGGGGGGGGCATGATATACACAGCCTCCTCCTGTGTGTGATGTTATATATATATAGGGGGGGGATTATATACACAGCCTCCTCCTGTGTGTGATGTTATATATATATAGGGGGGGACATGATATACACAGCCTCCTCCTGTGTGTGATGTTATATATATAAAGGGGGGGACATGATATACACAGCCTCCTCCTGTGTGTGATGTTATATATATATAGGGGGGGGGGATTATATACACAGCCTCCTCCTGTGTGTGATGTTATATATATATAGGGGGGGGGCATGATATACACAGCCTCCTCCTGTGTGTGATGTTATATATATATAGGGGGGGGGGGCATGATATACACGGCCTCCTCCTGTGTGTGATGTTATAGGGGGGGCATGCTATACACGGCCTCCTCCTGTGTGTGATGTTATATATATATAGGGGGGGGGGCATGCTATACACAGCCTCCTCCTCTGTGTGATGTTATATATATATAGGGGGGGGCATGATATACACAGCCTCCTCCTGTGTGTGATGTTATATATATATAGGGGGGGGGGCATGATATACACAGCCTCCTCCTGTGTGTGATGTTATATATATATAGGGGGGGGGGGCATGATATACACGGCCTCCTCCTCTGTGTGATGTTATATATATATAGGGGGGGCATGATATACACAGCCTCCTCCTGTGTGTGATGTTATATATATATAGGGGGGGCATGATATACACAGCCTCCTCCTGTGTGTGATGTTATATATATAGGGGGGGGCATGATATACACAGCCTTCTCCTCTGTGTGATGTTATATATATAGGGGGGGGATTATATACACAGCCTCCTCCTGTGTGTGATGTTATATATATATAGGGGGGGCATGATATACACAGCCTCCTCCTGTGTGTGATGTTATATATATATAAGGGGGGGGGGACATGATATACACAGCCTCCGCCTGTGTGTGATGTTATATATATATAAGGGGGGGGGGGCATGATATACACAGCCTCCTCCTGTGTGTGATGTTATATATATATATAGGGGGGGGGCATGATATACACAGCCTCCTCCTGTGTGTGATGTTATATATATATAGGGGGGGCATGATATACACAGCCTCCTCCTGTGTGTGATGTTATATATATATAAGGGGGGGGGGGGGACATGATATACACAGCCTCCGCCTGTGTGTGATGTTATATATATATAAGGGGGGGGGCATGATATACACGGCCTCCTCCTGTGTGTGATGTTATATATATAGGGGGGGGGGCATGATATACACAGCCTCCTCTGTGTGTGATGTTATATATATAGGGGGGGGGGTATATACACGGCCTCCTCCTGTGTGTGATGTTATATATATAGGGGGGGGGGGCATGATATACACAGCCTCCTCCTGTGTGTGATGTTATATATATATATGGGGGGGGGGGCATGATATACACGGCCTCCTCCTGTGTGTGATGTTATATATATAGGGGGGGGGCATGATATACACAGCCTCCTCCTGTGTGTGATGTTATATATATAGGGGGGGGGGGGCATGATATACACGGCCTCCTCCTGTGTGTGATGTTATATATATATATATGGGGGGGGGGGGCATGATATACACGGCCTCCTCCTGTGTGTGATGTTATATATATAGGGGGGGGGGCATGATATACACAGCCTCCTCCTCTGTGTGATGTTATATATATAGGGGGGGGGGGTATATACACGGCCTCCTCCTGTGTGTGATGTTATATATATAGGGGGGGGGGGCATGATATACACGGCCTCCTCCTGTGTGTGATGTTATATATATAGGGGGGGCATGATATACACAGCCTCCTCCTGTGTGTGATGTTATATATATATAGGGGGGGGGGCATGATATACACAGCCTCCTCCTGTGTGTGATGTTATATATATAGGGGGGGGCATGATATACACGGCCTCCTCCTGTGTGTGATGTTATATATATAGGGGGGGGGGGCATGATATACACAGCCTCCTCCTGTGTGTGATGTTATATATATATAGGGGGGGGGCATGATATACACAGCCTCCTCCTGTGTGTGATGTTATATATATATATATAGGGGGGGCATGAAATACACAGCCTCCTCCTGTGTGTGATGTTATATATATATAGGGGGGGGGCATGATATACACAGCCTCCTCCTGTGTGTGATGTTATATATATAGGGGGGGGCATAATATACACAGCCTCCTCTGTGTGATGTTATATATATAGGGGGGGGGCATGATATACACAGCCTCCTCTGTGTGATGTTATATATATAGGGGGGGGGGGCATGATATACACAGCCTCCTCTGTGTGATGTTATATATATAGGGGGGGGGCATGATATACACAGCCTCCTGTGTGTGATGTTATATATATAGGGGGGGGCATAATATACACAGCCTCCTCTGTGTGATGTTATATATATAAAGGGGGGGCATGATATACACAGCCTCCTCCTGTGTGTGATGTTATATATATAAAGGGGGGGCATGATATACACAGCCTCCTCCTGTGTGTGATGTTATATATATATAGGGGGGGGCATGATATACACGGCCTCCTCCTGTGTGTGATGTTATATATATAGGGGGGGGGCATGATATACACAGCCTCCTCCTGTGTGTGATGTTATATATATAGGGGGGGGGCATGCTATACACAGCCTCCTCCTGTGTGTGATGTTATATATATATAGGGGGGGCATGATATACACAGCCTCCTCCTGTGTGTGATGTTATATATATATAGGGGGGGGCATGATATACACAGCCTCCTCCTGTGTGTGATGTTATATATATAGGGGGGGGGCATAATATACACAGCCTCCTCTGTGTGATGTTATATATATAGGGGGGGGATTATATACACAGCCTCCTCCTGTGTGTGATGTTATATATATAGGGGGGGGGCATGATATACACAGCCTCCTCCTGTGTGTGATGTTATATATATAGGGGGGGGGGGGCATGATATACACAGCCTCCTCCTGTGTGTGATGTTATATATATAGGGGTGGCATGATATACACAGCCTCCTCCTGTGTGTGATGTTATATATATATAGGGGGGGGCATGATATACACAGCCTCCTCCTGTGTGTGATGTTATATATATAGGGGGGGGGGCATAATATACACAGCCTCCTCTGTGTGATGTTATATATATAGGGGGGGGGATTATATACACAGCCTCCTCCTGTGTGTGATGTTATATATATAGGGGGGGGCATAATATACACAGCCTCCTCTGTGTGATGTTATATATATATATATATATATATATATAGGGGGGGGGATTATATACACAGCCTCCTCTGTGTGATGTTATATATATAGAGGGGGGGCATGATATACACAGCCTCCTCCTGTGTGTGATGTTATATATATATAGGGGGGGGGGCATGATATACACAGCCTCCTCCTGTGTGTGATGTTATATATATATATATATAGGGGGGGACATGATATACACAGCCTCCTCCTGTGTGTGATGTTATATATATATATAGGGGGGGGGCATGATATACACAGCCTCCTCCTGTGTGTGATGTTATATATATATATATATAGGGGGGGACATGATATACACAGCCTCCTCCTGTGTGTGATGTTATATATATATATAGGGGGGGGGCATGATATACACAGCCTCCTCCTGTGTGTGATGTTATATATATATAGGGGGGGCATGATATACACAGCCTCCTCCTGTGTGTGATGTTATATATATATATATATATATATAGGGGGGGACATGATATACACAGCCTCCTCCTGTGTGTGATGTTATATATATATATAGGGGGCGGGGCATGATATACACAGCCTCCTCCTGTGTGATGTTATATATATAGGGCGGGGCATGATATACACAGCCTCCTCCTGTGTGTGATGTTATATATATATATATGGGGGGGGGGGCATGATATACACAGCCTCCTCTGTGTGATGTTATATATATAGGGGGGGGGGTATATACACAGCCTCCTCCTGTGTGTGATGTTATATATATAGGGGGGGGGGCATGATATACACAGCCTCCTCCTGTGTGTGATGTTATATATATAGGGGGGGGCATGATATACACAGCCTCCTCCTGTGTGTGATGTTATATATATATAGGGGGGGGGGCATGATATACACAGCCTCCTGTGTGTGTGATGTTATATATATAGGGGGGGGGGCATGATATACACAGCCTCCTCCTGTGTTTGATGTTATATATATAGGGGGGGGATGATATACACAGCCTCCTCCTGTGTGTGATGTTATATATATAGGGGGGGGGCATGATATACACAGCCTCCTCCTGTGTGTGATGTTATATATATATAGGGGGGGGGGGCATGATATACACAGCCTCCTGTGTGTGTGATGTTATATATATAGGGGGGGGGGGCATGATATACACAGCCTCCTCCTGTGTTTGATGTTATATATATAGGGGGGGGATGATATACACAGCCTCCTCCTGTGTGTGATGTTATATATATATATAGGGGGCGGGGCATGATATACACAGCCTCCTCTGTGTGATGTTATATATATAGGGGGGGGGGATGATATACACAGCCTCCTCCTGTGTGTGATGTTATATATATAGGGGGGGGGGGCATGATATACACAGCCTCCTCCTGTGTGTGATGTTATATATATATATAGGGGAGGGGGCATGATATACACAGCCTCCTCCTGTGTGTGATGTTATATATATATAGGGGGGGGGGGGGCATGATATACACAGCCTCCTCCTGTGTGTGATGTTATATATATATAGGGGGGGGTGTACATGATATACACGGCCTCCTCCTCTGTGTGATGTTATATATATAGGGCGGGGCATGATATACACAGCCTCCTCCTGTGTGTGATGTTATATATATAGGGGGGGGGGCATGATATACACAGCCTCCTCCTGTGTGTGATGTTATATATATAGGGGGGGGGGCATGATATACACAGCCTCCTCCTGTGTGTGATGTTATATATATATAGGGGGGGGGGGCATGATATACACAGCCTCCTGTGTGTGTGATGTTATATATATAGGGGGGGGGCATGATATACACAGCCTCCTCCTGTGTTTGATGTTATATATATAGGGGGGGGATGATATACACAGCCTCCTCCTGTGTGTGATGTTATATATATAGGGGGGGGGGGCATGATATACACAGCCTCCTCCTGTGTGTGATGTTATATATATATAGGGGGGGGGGCATGATATACACAGCCTCCTGTGTGTGTGATGTTATATATATAGGGGGGGGGCATGATATACACAGCCTCCTCCTGTGTTTGATGTTATATATATAGGGGGGGGATGATATACACAGCCTCCTCCTGTGTGTGATGTTATATATATAGGGGGGGGGGCATGATATACACAGCCTCTCCCTCTGTGTGATGTTATATATATATAGGGGGGGGGGGCATGATATACACAGCCTCCTGTGTGTGATGTTATATATATATATATATATATATATAGGGGGGGGGATGATATACACAGCCTCCTCTGTGTGTGATGTTATATATATATATATATATATAGGGGGGGGGATTATATACACAGCCTCCTCCTCTGTGTGATGTTATATATATAGGGGGGGGCATGATATACACAGCCTCCTCCTGTGTGATGTTATATATATATATATAGGGGGGGGGGCATGATATACACAGCCTCCTCCTGTGTGTGATGCTATATATATATATAGGGGGGGGCATGATATACACAGCCTCCTCCTGTGTGTGATGCTATATATATATATATGGGGGGCATGATATACACAGCCTCCTCTGTGTGATGTTATATATATAGGGGGGGGGGATTATATACACAGCCTCCTCCTGTGTGTGATGTTATATATATAGGGGGGGGGGGCATGATATACACAGCCTCCTCCTATGTGTGATGTTATATATATATAGGGGGGGGGCATGATATACACAGCCTCCTCCTGTGTGTGATGTTATATATATATATAGGGGGGGGGGGCATGATATACACAGCCTCCTCCTGTGTGTGATGTTATATATATATAGGGGGGGGGGGCATAATATACACAGCCTCCTCTGTGTGATGTTATATATATATAGGGGGGGACATGATATACACAGCCTCCTCCTCTGTGTGATGTTATATATATAAAGGGGGGGACATGATATACACAGCCTCCTCCTGTGTGTGATGTTATATATATAAAGGGGGGGACATGATATACACAGCCTCCTCCTGTGTGTGATGTTATATATATATAGGGGGGGACATGATATACACAGCCTCCTCCTCTGTGTGATGTTATATATATAAAGGGGGGGACATGATATACACAGCCTCCTCCTGTGTGTGATGTTATATATATATAGGGGGGCATGATATACACAGCCTCCTCCTCTGTGTGATGTTATATATATAAAGGGGGGGACATGATATACACAGCCTCCTCCTGTGTGTGATGTTATATATATAGGGGGGGCATGATATACACAGCCTCCTCCTGTGTGTGATGTTATATATATATATAGGGGGGGGGCATGATATACACGGCCTCCTCCTGTGTGTGATGTTATATATATATATAGGGGGGGGGCATGATATACACAGCCTCCTCCTGTGTGTGATGTTATATATATATAAGGGGGGGGGGACATGATATACACAGCCTCCGCCTGTGTGTGATGTTATATATATAGGGGGGGGATTATATACACAGCCTCCTCCTGTGTGTGATGTTATATATATAGGGGGGGCATGATATACACAGCCTCCTCCTGTGTGTGATGTTATATATATATAAGGGGGGGGGGCATGATATACACAGCCTCCTCCTGTGTGTGATGTTATATATATATAGGGGTGGCATGATATACACAGCCTCCTCCTGTGTGTGATGTTATATATATATATAGGGGGGGGCATGATATACACAGCCTCCTCCTGTGTGTGATGTTATATATATATATATATATAGGGGGGGCATGATATACACAGCCTCCTCCTGTGTGTGATGTTATATATATATAAGGGGGGGGGGACATGATATACACAGCCTCCTCCTGTGTGTGATGTTATATATATATAAGGGGGGGGGGTACATGATATACACAGCCTCCGCCTGTGTGTGATGTTATATATATATAAGGGGGGGGGGCATGATATACACGGCCTCCTCCTGTGTGTGATGTTATATATATATATATAGGGGGGGGGGGGCATGATATACACAGCCTCCTCCTGTGTGTGATGTTATATATATAGGGGGGGCATGATATACACAGCCTCCTCCTGTGTGTGATGTTATATATATAGGGGGGGGGCATGATATACACAGCCTCCTCCTGTGTGTGATGTTATATATATACAGGCAGTCCCCGGGTTACGTACAAGATAGGGTCTGGAGGATTGTTCTTAAGTTGAATTTGTATGTAAGTCGAAACTGTATATTTTATAATGGAAGTTCTAGACAATTTTTTTTCTTTTGCCCCAGTGACAATTGGAGTTTCAAAATTTTTGGTGTAATTTGACCAAGAATTATCAATAAAGCTTCATTACAGACACCTTACAGCTGATTATTGCAGTCTGGGACTATAGTAAAGCATCCAGAGAGCTTCACCAGAGGTCACAGTGGGCAGAGGGGTCCGTCTGTAACTATGGGTTGTCTGTAAGTCGGGTGTCCTTAAGTAGGGGACCGCCTGTATAGGGGGGGCATGATATACACAGCCTCCTCCTGTGTGTGATGTTATATATATATAGGGGGGGCATGATATACACGGCCTCCTCCTGTGTGTGATGTTATATATATAGGGGGGGATGCTATACACGGTCTCCTCCTGTGTGTGATGTTATATATATAGGGGGGGGCATGCTATACACGGCCTCCTCCTATGTGTGATGTTATATATATAGGGGGGGGCATGATATACACAGCCTCCTCCTGTGTGTGATGTTATATATATATAGGGGGGGCATGATATACACAGCCTCCTCCTGTGTGTGATGTTATATATATATAGGGGGGGCATGATATACACAGCCTCCTCCTGTGTGTGATGTTATATATATATAGGGGGGGACATGATATACACAGCCTCCTCCTGTGTGTGATGTTATATATATATAGGGGGGGACATGATATACACAGCCTCCTCCTGTGTGTGATGTTATATATATATATAGGGGGGGCATGATATACACAGCCTCCTCCTGTGTGTGATGTTATATATATATAGGGGGGGCATGATATACACAGCCTCCTCCTGTGTGTGATGTTATATATATATATAGGGGGGGACATGATATACACAGCCTCCTCCTGTGTGTGATGTTATATATATATATATAAGGGGGGGGGCATGATATACACAGCCTCCTCCTGTGTGTGATGTTATATATATATAGGGGGGGCATGATATACACAGCCTCCTCCTGTGTGTGATGTTATATATATATAGGGGGGGCATGATATACACAGCCTCCTCCTGTGTGTGATGTTATATATATATAGGGGGGGCATGATATACACAGCCTCCTCCTCTGTGTGATGTTATATATATAGGGGGGGATGCTATACACGGTCTCCTCCTCTGTGTGATGTTATATATATAGGGGGGGATGCTATACACAGCCTCCTCCTGTGTGTGATGTTATATATATAGGGGGGGCATGATATACACAGCCTCCTCCTGTGTGTGATGTTATATATATATAGGGGGGGCATGATATACACAGCCTCCTCCTGTGTGTGATGTTATATATATATAGGGGGGGCATGATATACACGGCCTCCTCCTGTGTGTGATGTTATATATATAGGGGGGGATGCTATACACGGTCTCCTCCTGTGTGTGATGTTATATATATAGGGGGGGGCATGCTATACACGGCCTCCTCCTATGTGTGATGTTATATATATAGGGGGGGGCATGATATACACAGCCTCCTCCTGTGTGTGATGTTATATATATATAGGGGGGGCATGATATACACAGCCTCCTCCTGTGTGTGATGTTATATATATAGGGGGGGGGCATGATATACACAGCCTCCTCCTGTGTGTGATGTTATATATATATATGGGGGGGGGCATGCTATACACGGCCTCCTCCTATGTGTGATGTTATATATATAGGGGGGGGCATGATATACACAGCCTCCTCCTGTGTGTGATGTTATATATATATAGGGGGGGCATGATATACACAGCCTCCTCCTGTGTGTGATGTTATATATATAGGGGGGGGGCATGATATACACAGCCTCCTCCTGTGTGTGATGTTATATATATATATATGGGGGGGGGCATGCTATACACGGCCTCCTCCTATGTGTGATGTTATATATATAGGTGGGGGGATGCTATACACGGCCTCCTCCTGTGTGTGATGTTGTATATATAGGTGGGGGGATGCTATACACGGCCTCCTCCTGTGTGTGATGTTATATATATATATGGGGGGGGGCATGCTATACACGGCCTCCTCCTATGTGTGATGTTGTGTATATATAGGGTACATGATATGCCTGGCCATGCCCACCACCGCTCTTTGTGCCCGGCCGCTGCCGCTCTCTGCGCCTGGTGTGCCCCCATTCTATGTGCTTATCCACCGCCGCTATGTACACCTGCTGTGCCCCCGTTCTGTGTGCCCGCCCACCGCCATTCTCTGTGTCTGGTTGCTCGGCTCAGCCCACCGCCGCTCTCTGCCACAGGTGTGCCCCCGTTCTGTGTGCCCTGCCACCATCACTCCCTTTGCCTCCTGTGCCCCCGTTTGTGTGCCCTGCCACCATCGCTCCCTTTGCCTGCTGTGCCCCCGTTCTGTGTGCCCGGCCCCGCCACCGCTCTCTGCCACAGGTGGGCCCCCGTTTGTGTGCCCTGCCACCATCGCTCCCTTTGCCTGCTGTGCCCCCGTTCTGTGTGCCCGGCCCCGCCACCGCTCTCTGCCACAGGTGGGCCCCCGTTTGTGTGCCCTGCCACCATCGCTCCCTTTGCCTCCTGTGTGCCCGGCCCCGCCACCGCTCTCTGTGCCTGGTGTATCCCACCCCCGCCGCTCTCTGTGCCTGGTGTATCCCACCCCCTCCGCTCTCTGCGCCCGGTGTGCCTTGCCCGGCGCTCTGTGCCCGTTTGTAGTACATGGATCCGGTGTGCGGCAGCTTCTGCCAGGAACAAGTTAGTTCAAGTGAAGCTACAAGAGCAAACATTTGCCTAGATGAAATATTCTTGTCACGTAAAAATCCCACTATTAATCAAAAATCACATTAGAGGCGGCGGAACGAAGCCTCCCTGCCCGGCGTGTAATAATGGCGGCAGATAAGATCGCACCCGTAATAGGAGGCTCACTTGTCAGCCACAGCAGCACGACTGCAGGGAGTCTATTGACTGCGCTAATAGCCTCCATTATGAGGCCGCCGCTGCCGCCGCACTGATTTATTCTCCGCCGCCGCCATCACGCGCGTTAATTGAAAGTGACTGATTACATCCCGCAAACTCCACTCCATATTTACCTCAAATAAATGTTCATTTTCCGGAGCGGCGGAGGCTCCACGTACAAAGCGGCAGATTTATGTTACGTGTCATTCAGCTCAGGATAGAGATTTATGGCCGCCCATCCAGTCCATAACGTCACCCCCAGGATATGGTCCATGCGTGGAGGCGGAGCTTCTACTCATGGGGCGCCTCAATATTGCTCTGCGAGGAGATGAGGGTGTTAGCTTCAAAACCTTCATGTGTGTCCTCTGCTCCACCAACATCCAGACACTGAATATTCCTTACTGTGTGTAGCTCCTCAGTGTAGTACCCCAGCATGCACAATGGAGGGGCATGAGGGGGGATGCAACCCTGAAGGGGGGGGGGGAGGGGGGATGCAACCCTGAGGGGGGGGAGGGGGGGTGCAACCCTGAGGGGGGGGGTGCAACCCTGAGGGGGGGGGTGCAACCCTGAGGGGGGGGGGGTGCAACCCTGAGGGGGGGGTGCAACCCTGGGGGGGAGCGGAGAGGGGGGGGGGGTGCAACCCCGGGGGGGATATAACTGGCGCCCCCTGTATCATACACCGGCAAGCCACACATGCAGTTTGCATTAATCTTAGTAAATGTGCCCCTATGTATCTCCTATGTGATTATTATTATGATTATTATTATGACACTGATGAGAACCGGAGACACTTTCACATCCCTTCAGTAAGTTTCCCAGTGTCACTGATTTTGTATAAATGTTCTGCTGCTCAGAGGAGTCTGAACCATCCAGATGAAGGACAAAGGGGTGACCTTATCATCCATAGCAAGAGAAGTTGTTCCAAGTTTGTGATTTTCTAGAATATTGCATCTTTACAACATCTCTGCTGTCGCTGCTGTGCTCCGTGCCTGAGCCCTCTGCTGTCGCTGCTGTGCTCCGTGCCTGAGCCCTCTGCTGTCGCTGCTGTGCTCCACGCCTGAGTCCTCTGCTGTCGCTGCTGTGCTCCACGCCTGAGTCCTCTGCTGTCGCTGCTGTGCTCCACGCCTGAGTCCTCTGCTGTCGCTGCTGTGCTCCGCGCCTGAGTCCTCTGCTGTCGCTGCTGTGCTCCGCGCCTGAGTCCTCTGCTGTCGCTGCTGTGCTCCGCGCCTGAGTCCTCTGCTGTCGCTGCTGTGCTCCGCGCCTGAGCCCTCTGCTGTCGCTGCTGTGCTCCGCGCCTGAGCCCTCTGCTGTCGCTGCTGTGCTCCGCGCCTGAGCCCTCTGCTGTCGCTGCTGTGCTCCGCGCCTGAGCCCTCTGCTGTCGCTGCTGTGCTCCGCGCCTGAGCCCTCTGCTGTCGCTGCTGTGCTCCGCGCCTGAGCCCTCTGCTGTCGCTGCTGTGCTCCGCGCCTGAGCCCTCTGCTGTCGCTGCTGTGCTCCGCGCCTGAGCCCTCTGCTGTCGCTGCTGTGCTCCGCGCCTGAGCCCTCTGCTGTCGCTGCTGTGCTCCGCGCCTGAGCCCTCTGCTGTCGCTGCTGTGCTCCGCGCCTGAGCCCTCTGCTGTCGCTGCTGTGCTCCGCGCCTGAGCCCTCTGCTGTCGCTGCTGTGCTCCGCGCCTGAGCCCTCTGCTGTCGCTGCTGTGCTCCGCGCCTGAGCCCTCTGCTGTCGCTGCTGTGCTCCGCGCCTGAGCCCTCTGCTGTCGCTGCTGTGCTCCGCGCCTGAGCCCTCTGCTGTCGCTGCTGTGCTCCGCGCCTGAGCCCTCTGCTGTCGCTGCTGTGCTCCGCGCCTGAGCTCGGCTATTCCACAGATTGACAGTTCTCATAGTAAAGAAGCCTTGTGTCGCCTCTGATGATTAAACCAGACGCAGACTCCGCCCCCTCGTCATTTGATTTAATCTGGAACAACTTTCATCCATATTTTTTGTATGGACCATTCATATATTTATATAAATTAATCATGTCCCCTCGTAGTCGTCTCTTTTCCAGACTAAATAAATCTAGTTGTTTTAATCTTTCCTCATAACTGAGACCCTCCATACCCCTTATCATTTTTGTGGCTCTACGTTGAACCCTCTCCAGGGCCTCCTTTTTATGGACCGGTGCCCAGAACTGGACGGCATATTCCAGGTGAGGCCGAACCAATGCACAGTACAGTGTAATATTACATCCCTATCCCGAGAGTCCAGACCTCTGATACATGACAAGATCTTGCTGGCTTTAGAGGCAGCTGATTGACATTGTGCTGTTATTTAATCTATGATCTACTAGTCACCCAAGTCCTTCGCAATAAGGGACTCTCCCAGATTTACTTCCCCGCAGGTGCAGAACCTTGCATTTATCCAGATTAAACCTCATTTGCCAAGTGGTTGCCAAGCCCTTTCGGGGTCTGTTGAAGGGAGGGGGGGCAGTTCTCTTGGGAAGAGATGTAGCCATGTTAACCCTCTAACAAGATAAATGTCCTTGGATACGCCCACCTCCGTACCCTGGCAGCAAGTGTCACACGTGCTATTCTGACCACCCGGGTTCAGCATTCTTTATCACAGGATGGATGTGGGACCTTCAGTAACACCCGAGCACCTTATGTGCAAAACCTATTTGTTTCTTTATGAAATCACTGCAGAAGCGGTGGTTGTATCCGAGGACAACAATCTTGTTTTCAACGGACAACATGGGGACATTTGTGGGAAACTATCTTTAAAACAGGGGGGGTGGCGGTCTCTTGGGGTGTGTTTATGGGACAGGCTCTTTGGTGCGCTCCGTCTTCCTGGTGCGCTTCGTCTTCACGATGCCGGCTATTTCCTTATGGTTGATGTGACGGAGGGGGGAGGCTGTATGTGGGTAATGAGCTGTGACAGACGTGTCCTGGTGCTGCTGTTACATGTGATTATGAGGGGGGCTCACTCTGGGCTCTGCTCGATGTGCATTATTATCAATTACAGGACAGTGTCGGCCCGGGACCCTTTAATCCGCTAATCAGGGAAGGACAAATGTGCGGAGCAGATCCCATTAATCATGATGTGACGGCTGCTACCCCCCTCCATATGAAGCCGCGGTCTCTTCTTCAGTGTCAGCACATGTGCAGCTCCTCCACGTCTCCACATCCCTGCAGATCTCCCAAGCATCTGCTGCAGATAAATCCTGAGCGTATGAGAACCCTGACAAGCCAGAACCAACAGCACCCTATTACATAACCAGACCCGGGAGTCAGGTGTGTGTCCAGTACATCAGGCTCCTCCCCTATTACATAACCAACCCGGGTGTCAGGTGTGTGTCCAGTATATCAGGCTCCTCCCCTATTATATTATAGTGACCCGGGAGTCAGGTGTGTGTCCAGTATATCAGGCTCCTCCCCTATTATATTATAGTGACCCGGGGTCAGTTGTGTGTCCAGTATATCAGGCTCCTCCCCTATTATATTATAGTGACCCGGGGTCAGGTGCGTGTCCAGTATATCAGGCTCCTCCCTACTATATCATAGTGACCCGGGAGTCAGGTGTGTGTCCAGTATATCAGGCTCCTCCTCTATTATATTATAGTGACCCAGGGTCAGGTGTTTGTCCAGTATATCAGGCTCCTCATATTATATTATAGTGACCTGGGGGTCAGGTGTGTGTCCAGTATATCAGGCTCCTCCCCTATTATATTATAGTGACCCCGGAGTCAGGTGCTTATCCAGTATATCGGGGCTCCTCCCTATTATAGTGACCCGGGGTCAGGTGTGTATCCAGTATATCAGGCTCCTCATATTATATTATAGTGACCCGGGGTCACGTGTGTCCAGTATATCAGGCTCCTCCCCTATTATATTATATTATAGTGACCCGGGTCAGGTGCGTGTCCAGTATATCAGGCTCCTCCTCATATTATATTATAGTGACCCGATGTCAGGTGTGTGTCCAGTATATCAGGCTCCTCCCCTACTATATCATAGTGACCCGGGAGTCAGGTGTGTGTCCAGTATATTTGGCTCCTCCCCTACTATATCATAGTGACCCGGGGTCAGGTGCGTGTCCAGTATATCAGGCTCCTCCCCTACTATATCATAGTGACCCGGGGTTAGTTGTTTGTCCAGTATATCAGGGCCTCCTCATATTATATTATAGTGACCCCGGAGTCAGGAACTTGTCCAGTATATCAGGCTCCTCCTCTATTATATTATATTATATTATAGTGACCCGGGGTCAGGTGTGTATCCAGTATATCAGGCTCCTCCCCTACTATATCATAGTGACCCGGGGTCAGGTGTGTGTCCAGTATATCAGGCTCCTCCTCATATTATATTATAGTGACCCAGGGTCAGGTGCGTGTCCAGTATATCAGGCTCCTCCTCATATTATATTATAGTGACCCCGGAGTCAGGTGCTTATCCAGTATATCGGGGCTCCTCCCTATTATAGTGACCCGGGGTCAGGTGTGTATCCAGTATATCAGGCTCCTCATATTATATTATAGTGACCCGGGGTCACGTGTGTCCAGTATATCAGGCTCCTCCCCTATTATATTATAGTGACCCGGGGTCAGGTGCGTGTCCAGTATATCAGGCTCCTCCCCTACTATATCATAGTGACCCGGGGTTAGTTGTTTGTCCAGTATATCAGGATCCTCCTCATATTATATTTTAGTGACCCTGGAGTCAGGAACTTGTCCAGTATATCAGGGTATATATTTACCCAGGGTCAGGTGCGTGTCCAGTATAGGAAAAAAGAGCAAAATTCCAGCTCACCTCCAGCCTATTTTTGATTGTACACGGAGCCGGCAAGGGACCCACCTCGTTTGAGAAGGCAAAACAACAAGTAAAATAATCCGATGGTCCAGCCAGGTTCCAAAACGTGTTCAAAATTTATTCGAAAATATCAATAGATCCACAGTGTAAATCCTGTCCAGTGTCCAATATATCAGGCTCCTCCTCTTTTATATTATAATAACCCGGGAGTCAGGTGTGTATCCAGTTTATCAGGCTCCTCCTCTTTTATATTATAGTGATCCGGGGTCTGGTGTGTGTCCAGTATATCAGGCTCCTCCTCATATTATATTATACTGACCCGAAGTCAGGTGCTTGTCCAGTATATCGGGGCTCCTCCCTATTATAGTGACCCGGGAGTCAGGTGTGTATCCAGTATATCAGGCTCCTCCTCATATTATATTATACTGACCCGAAGTCAGGTGCTTGTCCAGTATATCGGGGCTCCTCCCTATTATAGTGACCCGGGAGTCAGGTGTATCCAGTATATCAGGCTCCTCCCCTATTATATTATAGTGATCCGGGGTCAGGGGTGTGTCCAATATCTCAGGATCCTCCCCTATTTTATTATAGTGATCCGGGCTCAGGTGTGTATCCAGTATCTCAGGCTCCTCCCCTATTTTATTATAGTGATCCAGTATATCAGGCTCCTCCCTGATTATATTATAGTGATCCCGGAGTCAGGTGTTTGTCCAGCATATCAGGCTCCTCCCTTATTATATTATAGTGACCTGGAGTCAGGTGTTTGTCCAGTATATCAGGCTCCTCCTTTATTATATTATAGTGACCCCGGAGTCAGGTACGTGTCCAGTATATCAGGCTCCTCCCTTATTATATTATATTATAGTGACCCGGGGTCAGGTGTGTGTCCAGTATATCAGGCTCCTCCCCTATTATAGTGACCCGGGAGTCAGGGGTGTATCCAGTATACTGGTAAGAACAAAAAGGATAATGCCAGCTCACCTGCCCCCTTCGGTGTCGAACTCGGCACGGGCCACCCTTCTGCTGGGGCACAACAATGTCGAAGAAATGAAGAATTCACGGTCCAGCCAGGCTCCAAACACCAAGGATTTTATTTAGTGCATATGCAAAATTTCAGTGATCCACTCAGATAGACAGTAGTGCCTACGCGTTTCGGACAGTATCCCTGTCCTTAGTCATGGCTACATTACAGACATAAGTTGCTACATTTAAAGCCCAGTACAATTAGAGGTACCTCCCCTTTTCCCGCCCACTTCCGTTGCCGCCCACCCACAGAAAAATGTGACAATAATATAAAATGTTGGCCATTTCTAATATCCGATGGCGCTGCAATTGCTGGTCAGGGTACGAGCAGCTCGCCGGTGCATGTTGTCTTATTTCTCGGAAATTCCATCTAGCACGGTCCCGGTATCGTAGGCGGATCATAGTTAGTCATGTGACCTGAATCACATGACTGGTCACGTGATCCTGCAGCGTGTCGTATTTGGTGTTGCCTGGTAACCCGGACATACATAGGTCCCCGAAAAAACGGGGGAGGACCATGGTGAGGAGGGATTCCGTCGGCACCGCAGCGGAGATCCCAGACGGGAGCCCCCGAAACAACTGGGTTCGGATGGACGCGGCGGAGATCTTCGCAGCACGGCCGAGAGAACCCCTCAAGCATCAAGGTAGGTGGCGTTAGATCTAGGACAAATAGGATAGGTAATGTTAGACAAACATGAAAGTACAATCAAATAAAATCAACATTTTAAGGATATTAAAAAAGTTATTACAGAGTATCATGTTAAAAGATAAGACCTGGACAATGGAATGTAGAGGTAGTGGGTAGGCGGCAATTGGATGAGAGCAGTCCTAAGCCATCACCACTGTAGCATGCAATACTTGGGAATTTTATGGGACTGGCAAAACGTGGAATTAGTAGTGGTACATTAATTCCTTTCTCATAGGCTCCAGTATATCAGGCTCCTCCCATATTATATTATAGTGACCCGGGGTCAGGTGTTTCCAGTATATCAGGCTCCTCCCTTATTATATTATAGTAACCCGGGGTCAGGTGTGTGTCCAGTATATCAGGCTCCTCCCTTATTATATTATAGTGACCCGGGGTCAGGTGTGTGTCCAGTATATCAGGCTCCTCCCTTATTATATTATAGTAACCCGGGGTCAGGTGTGTGTCCAGTATATCAGGCTCCTCCCCTAATATATTATAATGACCCGGGAGTCAGGTGTTTGTCCAGTATATCAGGCTCCTCCCTTATTATATTATAGTGACCCGGGGTCAGGTGTGTGTCCAGTATATCAGGCTCCTCCCCTAATATATTATAATGACCCGGGAGTCAGGTGTTTGTCCAGTATATCAGGCTCCTCCCTTATTATATTATAGTGACCCGGGGTCAGGTATGTGTCCAGTATATCAGGTTCCTCCCTTATTATATTATAGTGACCCGGGGTCAGGTGTGTGTCCAGTATATCAGGCTCCTCCCCTAATATATTATAATGATTCGGAAGTCAGGTGTGTGTCCAGTATATCAGGCTCCTCCCTTATTATATTATAGTGACCCGGGTCAGGTGTGTGTCCAGTATATCAGGCTCCTCCTCTATTATATTATAATGACCCGGGAGTCAAGTGTGTGTCCAGTATATCGGGCTCCTCCCTTATTATATTATAGTGACCCGGGGTCAGGTGTGTGTCCAGTATATCAGGCTCCTCCCTTATTATATTATAGTAACCCGGGGTCAGGTGTGTGTCCAGTATATCAGGCTCCTCCCCTAATATATTATAATGACCCGGGAGTCAGGTGTTTGTCCAGTATATCAGGCTCCTCCCTTATTATATTATAGTGACCCGGGGTCAGGTGTGTGTCCAGTATATCAGGCTCCTCCCCTAATATATTATAATGACCCGGGAGTCAGGTGTTTGTCCAGTATATCAGGCTCCTCCCTTATTATATTATAGTGACCCGGGGTCAGGTATGTGTCCAGTATATCAGGTTCCTCCCTTATTATATTATAGTGACCCGGGGTCAGGTGTGTGTCCAGTATATCAGGCTCCTCCCCTAATATATTATAATGATTCGGAAGTCAGGTGTGTGTCCAGTATATCAGGCTCCTCCTCTATTATATTATAATGACCCGGGAGTCAGGTGTGTGTCCAGTATATCGGGCTCCTCCCTTATTATATTATAGTGACCCGGAGTCAGGTGTTTGTCCAGTATATCAGGCTCCTCCCCCATTATATTATAGTGACCCGGGAGTCAGGTGTGTATCCAATATATCAGGCTCCTCCCGTATTATAGTTACCTGGGGTCAGGTGTGTGTGTGTGTCTTCCACTATTATATTGACCGGGGTCAGGTGTGTATCCAGTATATCAGGCCCCTTCCCTACAGTATTTTGTTATTGGGGATATAATGGGATGTACCATATTTTTCAGACTATAATGCGCTCCGGATTATAAGGGCACCATCAATTAAATTCCTGCTAAAACATCTAGGTTCATATATAAGGAGCACCTGATTATAAGGATGAATGACCAGCAGGTGGCAGACCTGTGCACTGTTCAAGGCAGCTGTTGTCTGTAAGTACGGTTCATATATAAGGCGCACTGGACTATAAGGCGCACCTTTGACTTCTGAGAAAATCAAAGGATTTTTTGTGCGTTTTATAGTCCGAAAAATACAGTAGTCTCTGCTGTTTGTGGGTTGTGGTTGCTGCTCTGGAGGTGACTGGAGCATTTTGTATAGATCCGGAGGTGCAGACACTGAATTGTATGGAGGAGCTTGCGGGCGGCTGATGGACACATGAGACTGTGGATGTCACATCTTACGGGTCTCGTTGTTGTAGTATTTTATGTTGCAGTCTATGTTGTAGTAGATGTCTCCTGTAGCGTTGTTGCTTTGTTCAGTACCCGGGGGTTGGGTGCTCGTGTACTGGCTGTGAGTCCAGTTGTGTTTGCTCAGTGCCAGTCCAGTCAGGTGTGAAATTGCTGCCCAATGATCAAAGCTCCTCACATCGACCCAAATGTTTCCTGACACCCGGAGAAAGATGTTAGCAGCGAGTAAAGGGAAACCATCAGCTCCGGGTAAATACAGAGGGCGAAGCGTCTTCATCTCCGTGTCATCCATCTATCGGGGACTGCAGTACCTGATCCCAGCCATGGGCTGGCGCCATCCATGCTTCGGGAAAGGAGGCAGAAGACCCTATGAATAATCTTAGACATCTCCTTTAAGTTGATGAGACCGTGCAGTGATAGGTTAAGGGCTCCACAGGGGTCTGGGATAAGCCGAGGAGAATCTGCTGAGCAGATGTGGCTGATAAACCTTCAATGATCCGTCTTGTCAGCAGCCCTGTCTTCAGACTTACTAAATGCCTTCGCTCCTCTGAAGAGAGGACGGGGGAGTCGCTGGAGTCAGTAATGGACGTCTCATTATGTTATATGTCTGTGAGGAGGGGGCAGCTCTGATGAAATTGTCTTATAATCACCTAACCATGTGGAACGGATAACAAGGTGCTCTCCAAGCACCCGCCCCGCTCTGCAGCTCAGCATTACAGACCCTGCTCAATTTTTCCCTCTAAAATGACAGCAGGGGGCGTTGTACTGGTAACTGTAGCACTGTTTATACTGTGCAATGATTGGACTATAGCCTCCTCTTCAGCAGCTCCCGGATAAGAAGAGACGCTTGATGACTATGGGAATCTGCTGAATGTTTGCCCGGGGAATATGCACCTTCCTGACTTTGCACTTTCTCACTTCTCTCTGATAAAAAGTAAAATAAACTGCAAAAAAAATAGATCTTCTACAAGTGACAATAAGAAACTGGTGAGACAGGAATGTTCTCACAGCCTCCGCGGCGTCATCACCCGATCCATCAATCCAAGTGTCAATGATCACAAGGAACCTGCAAGACAAAAATGTTCGTGAATGGAATTATTCAGCTCCCCATGTCCGTAACAAACGCAGGTGAAGCTTCTGTCACACAACTCCCCATGTCCGTAACTTCTAGTGGAGCTCCTGTCACACAACTCCCCATGTCCGTAACTTCTAGTGGAGCTCCTGTCACACAACTCCCCATGTCCGTAACTTCTAGTGGAGCTCCTGTCACATAACTCCCCATATCCGTAACTGCAGGTGGAGCTCCTGTCACACAACTCCCCATGTCCGTAACTTCTAGTAGAGCTCCTGTCACACAACTCCCCATGTCCGTAACTTCTAGTGGAGCTCCTGTCACACAACTCCCCATGTCCGTAACTTCTAGTGGAGCTCCTGTCACACAACTCCCCATGTCCGTAACTTCTAGTGGAGCTCCTGTCACACAACTCCCCATGTCCGTAACTTCTAGTGGAGCTCCTGTCACACAACTCCCCATGTCCGTAACTTCTAGTGGAGCTCCTGTCACACAACTCCCCATGTCCGTAACTTCTAGTGGAGCTCCTGTCACATAACTCCCCATATCCGTAACTGCAGGTGGAGCTCCTGTCACATAACTCCCCATATCCGTAACTGCAGGTGGAGCTCCTGTCACATGAGTCCCTATGTCCGTAACTGCTGGTGGAGCTCCTGTCACACAACTCCCCATGTCCGTAACTTCTAGTGGAGCTTCTGTCACACAAATCCCCATGTCCGTAACTTCTAGTGGATCTCCTGTCACACAACTCCCCATGTCCATAACTTCTAGTGGAGCTCCTGTCACATGAGTCCCCATGTCGGTAACTGCTGGTGGAGCTCCTGTCACACAACTCCCCATGTCCGTAACTTCTAGTGGAGCTCCTGTCACACAACTCCCCATGTCCGTAACTTCTAGTGGAGCTTCTGTCATACAACTCCCCATGTCCGTAACTACTGGTGGAGCTCCTGTCACACAACTCCCCATGTCCGTAACTGCTGGTGGAGCTTCTGTCACACAACTCCCCATGTCCGTAACTTCTAGTGGAGCTCCTGTCACACAACTCCCCATGTCCGTAACTTCTAGTGGAGCTCCTGTCACACAACTCCCCATGTCCATAACTTCTAGTGGAGCTCCTGTCACATTAGTCCCCATGTCGGTAACTGCTGGTGGAGCTCCTGTCACACAACTCCCCATGTCCGTATCAAAATCGCTGGTGGAGTTGCCATCACACAACTCCCCTTGGCCATGCCTCTTCCGAAGACTTGTGTAGGGTTTTGTTATCTCTGAAGTGATTGTCCCAGTCATCTCTGCCTTATTACCCAGCTTTCCTAAACTGCTGAAAGGCAAATTTAGCATACTGAAGCACCACTGATGATCACTCCCTCACGCCAGAAACACATTCTTTTCCCCTCTACGGAGTCTCTGAATTATGACCCTGCTCTGGTCAGAGAAACGTATGGAGAATAGTGTCCAGAGCCTGACGTGATCCTCCACTGAGATATTTGATTCTCTCATTTATCCATATTATCATGTGAGAGCCAAGTACTCGGGAGACATCTGCTGGTAACTGCTGTGGAGGTCACAGGTCGAAGGTCATAGACGGCATGCAGAGGTTGAGACCAGGAACAGCATAATAAAGTGGAAGACAAGTGCCATGCACAGAGCAGGACATGTGGATGCTAATGAGCAGTGCAGACGGCTGCTTATATCCCAGTAAACATATCCGGAAGAGTGAAGGGCTCCGTGTATGGGGAAGCCCCCTCCTGTATATGTAACACATCACGCAGGGTGAAGGAGGCCATGTATGGGGGAGCACCCTTATGTACATGTAAAATCCCAGAGGGTGAAGGGGACCGTGTACGGGGGAGCCCTCTCCAGCGCATGTAAAATCCCAGAGGGTGAAGGGGGCCGTGTAGAGGGAGCCCCCTCCTGTAGTACATGTGTGTGTGTGTCTCCTTCGAGCAGCGCACCAATTTCAGGTGTTTCTTGTTTTTTTCCCCTTGTCTGTTGGGGATGAATCTCTACGTGACCCCCACCCCTCCTGTTTTGCTCCTGTCCCTGTGATCTGTGGTCGTGCTCCTCTTATCCCGGTTCCTGAGTGTCTTCCATTAATTTGCTGAGGAATCTGCAGACGTCGTGTGCAGGTGTGAATTCCGCTGTTCAGACGCTTCATGCATCAATATGAGTCATGAGGGTAAAATATTCCCCAAAATAAGAGCGTTCCAGTCTGACCTCTGAGCACTGGATGTGTCACATCTGCAGTCTGAGGCCTCCGTGACTGGAGCTTATGTGAGATGGGTGCTGCTGCTCCGATTACTGGAGTGAGGACTGGTGCCGGGCCCACTGTGCTGCAGTCAGAGTACTGCATGGTTTATCGAGGTCATAAAGCCTCCAGAGACAAGGTAAACATTGTGTTTACTGTGTTAAATACCCATGGATCAAGGATCTGGTTCTTTCTAGTAATCCCGGTCCGTCATTGATTACATATGTCGCCCTACATGTTCCTGCTCATTTACAATGGTCATAAATGTGACTTGTCTATCCATCTGCTCCTCTGCCATCTCGTCAGGACCAGTCCAGCAGAATCCACATTCTCTGGGGGTCACTGAGCCCCTCATGACACAATACTGCTGATGCGTCACATGATGCGTCCCGGCGTGTACATTACACACGTCTGTAGAGTGCAATACCATGATGCGTCCCGTTGTGTACATTATACACGTCTGTAGTGTGCAATACCATGATGCGTCCCAGCGTGTACATTATACACGTCTGTAGTGTGCGATGCTGTGACACGTCCCGGCGTATACATTACACACGTCTGTAGAGTGCAATACCATGATGCGTCCCAGCGTGTACATTACACACGTCTGTAGTGTGCAATACTGTGACACGTCCCGGCGTGTACATTACACACGTCTGTAGAGTGCAATACCATGATGCGTCCCGTTGTGTACATTATACACGTCTGTAGTGTGCAATACCATGATGCGTCCCAGCGTGTACATTATACACGTCTGTAGTGTGCGATGCTGTGACACGTCCCGGCGTATACATTACACACGTCTGTAGAGTGCAATACCATGATGCGTCCCAGCGTGTACATTACACACGTCTGTAGTGTGCAATACTGTGACACGTCCCGGCGTGTACATTACACACGTCTGTAGAGTGCAATACCATGATGCGTCCCGTTGTGTACATTATACACGTCTGTAGTGTGCAATACCATGATGCGTCCCAGCGTGTACATTATACACGTCTGTAGTGTGCAATACCATGATGCGTCCCAGCGTGTACATTATACACGTCTGTAGTGTGCGATGCTGTGACACGTCCCGGCGTATACATTACACACGTCTGTAGAGTGCAATACCATGATGCGTCCCAGCGTGTACATTACACACGTCTGTAGTGTGCAATACTGTGACACGTCCCGGCGTGTACATTACACACGTCTGTAGAGTGCAATACTGTGACACGTCCCGGCGAGTACATTACACACGTCTGTAGAGTGCAATACCATGATGCGTTCCAGCGTGTACATTATACACTTCTGTAGTGTGCGATGCTGTGACACGTCCCGGCGTATACATTACACAGGTCTGTAGAGTGCAATACCATGATGCGTTCCAGCGTGTACATTATACACTTCTGTAGTGTGCAATACCATGACTTGTCCTCAGCCTCGACAAAGTCTGTACATTACGGTAAAATTAACTTGTCTCAGAGAAGGGGCGGAATCTAAGTGTAATCACAAATCAGTGAAAGCAGTAATTATCCTCCATGGCCGCCAGGGCCAAGCGCGATCCGCAGGAAGGTGGGGAATTTCCACTGTCACAAAAATACTGAAATATCAGCCGCTGCTGTCACATAAACCCCAGACAAATAACTTATTGTGTCTCATTCCGGCTGATTGTGAGATTTATACATCTCTGAACGACGCGTTAACCTCTTCCTTCTGAGAAGCAGTGTGATGGCGCTGTGGGCGGAGCTTCCACCAGCAGAACAGTCTGAAACCCACACTCCGATCCACCAGCGACACCCCACCCCCCCTCAACCTCAGATCTCATGGGGTTATTTATCATTGGCTTTTTTGTGTGTGTGTGAATTTTCACACAGGTCGATTTCTACCACTTTAATATTGTGGTGTAAACCTAGAACCACCGCTAGAATGCCAAACCCTTGACCCGTGACTCCATAGTCCCTCCAGCCCTGGTGCCGGATGTGCTGCCACTTTATAAGCATTTTGGAACTTTCATGTGACTCCCAGACAGCGAGTAGAACACAAGAACATTGAAGGAATCTCCAGGGATGTAGAACTGTCCCAGGGAGTCGCATGTATGAGAATCGCACACAAGAATTCTAGAACACAAAATCGGCACGTACATCTATTTCTTCTAACAATTCTCCAAGGGTCCTCTCTTTACGTGTTGTCTTTTTTTTTCTACAATTATTGCATTGGATAAATTGTCCTGAACTGCAGTTGCGACCGCCCAGATACATAGTGGAGGGTGGACATAACCAGGGGACATTTCCTTCGTATAGAAGGCAAGAAACTGCTGCACGGCCAGTGACTAGAAGGAAATAATCGTCCTCCTCTCAATGTGAATGTGGAGGCAGCAGATGTGTCGGCCTCACTATGTCTCATGTGACCTTCAGGCCCCAGAGAAACTTTCCATGTAACTTTTCTGATCATTTCGAGATGGTTTAATGGTGAAGACACGACGTCTGTGATGTTAAATATTTGTCTGCAGCGGCTGTCACCCGAGATGACAAATATCCCGCAGATAAGTGAGATAAATGTCATTTTCGGAGATTCTCACGAGAGAGGAGCGGAGTTTTCCTCCACGAGATGATTTATTGTTAGATTCTGCTTTCAGTTTTTACCTCTTAGAAACAATTGTGCTGCTTTTTATTTGAAAAAGATGGAGAAATGTTTCCCGGGAAAAGGGGAGGACGATGGCGCCTCCAACAAGATCTTCCCCTATTATTTCTAGGAACGATGGCGATCGCAGCCTCCGTTCTCTGCTGCAGGGTCCCGCGTTTCCATCAGTAGTTTGTCGGAAGGAATCGCTGTCGGATCTCCGATGATGAGGTTGGATCTCACCTTCTTGACTGATGCCGTTTCTCGATTTTTTTTTTTAAGTTATTTTTTTGTCTTTTATGCAGATTCTTTGTTAAACATGAATGTAATATAAATGATGTTGTACACGATCTGATTTTCTCTCTGAACGTCTCAGCTGTTGTCTCTTATTGCATTGTCGGGGGGCTGAAGATGTCTCGCTCTGGGGGTTTTCCATGTACATAATAAAGAAATGTACGAGAAACCTGAGAACCTGCTGCCCGTCCGTACACGGAGCCGTAACATCAGTGCTGGGTCCAAGATGCCGATACTAAAAGGATTTTGTGTGTTAAATCTAAAAGCCGTGTCTCATTTTCTGCTACACCAATAATGGGGGTTTCTTTTGCTTCTTTTTTATGTTTTGGGTCTCGTCTTTAATGCTCTTGATTTGCGTTTTTTGTTTTTTTTTGGTTTTTTTTACTCCAGATCTTGGAGTTTATCACCTTTTGAATTTTAGCTAAAGTGATAAGAGATGTTGTTGTACAGTCCCAGTGCACAGCTCACCACCAGAGCTGCAAGGTTCCTGATGTGTTCTCCGATCGCCTATATAACTCTACACCAGGACTTATCATTGCTACATTTAGTTTTAGTTTTTGTTATGTGTTTTGTTCTAGTTGCCAACACTTTCATGTCTCAAAGTGAAAGGAAAATGAAAGCGATGAGTCCACGTTCCAGACGGATTCCCCTGATGAGGATTGTGATCCTGAGATATCAGTAATTCCCTTCCACAGTCTTGGAATCAGAGGCTCAGTAATGGCCTCCTTTGTCTCCTCTTCCTGTGGATGTGGCCTCCTCCATGGTGCAGCGTTCCTGCCAGTATTAGGGGAAAAAAAGCAATTAGCCGAGAACAAGGGAAGGTGGCACCTCGTATGTTCTGTTTCCGGCTGATTGGTCAGAGGGGGATTGTCCAGGATGAAGGTTCACAGCTGCGACCCTATTCAAAGGCAAATCACAGACATTCATGTCCACCATTGTTATAGGAAAGGGACAACAAGCCACAAGAGGAGACTCTTCTGCCTGTGTGATGTATGTACATGTCTGCGTATACACTATACAGGCAGTCCCCGGGTTACATACAAGATAGGGTCTGTAGGTTTGTTCTTAAGTTGAATTTGTATGTAAGTCGGAACTGTATATTTTATCATTGTAATCCCAGACAGAACTTTTTTGGTCTCTGTGACAATTGGATTTTAAAAATGTTGGATTGTCATAAGAACCAGGATTAACACTAAAGCTTCATTACAGACACCAGTGATAACTGTTACAGCTGATTATTGTAACCTAAGACTAAAGTACAGTAAATTACCAACATCCAGAGGTCCATTTGTAACTAGGGGTCGTCTGTAAGTCGAGTGTTCTTAAGTAGGGGACCGCCTGTATATGTATCCGTACACATCTGTATATATAGGATATGTGTACTATATATACCGGTACATGTCTTTTGTACATATGGCCATGTATATACCTGCAGTCCCCGGGTTACAAACAACATTGGGGCATATTTACTAAGTAAGTCGAAAAATGCACTAAAAGTGCTCAGCCCGTGTATAACGCTCAGTGCGTCAGATTCGCTAAGATTGTGCGGCAGAAATTGTGAATCTGCCGCTTCCCCCGCTCTGGACCAACAGAGTTCACCAACTTTTTGTGGTGCAAATTTTAACATAGGGCATGTATCATCAGCACGGTCATACTGAGCTCCGGAACGCCCCCTTATTTGGGTTGCATGGAGACTAGTGCAACTGCGCCACAAAACGGTTGTATCATCGTATATAAGGCTGGAAAAAGACACAAGTCCATCAAGTCCAACCCCATAACCTGTGATATTTTTTCTCTCCATTAAGTCATCCAGGCCTCTCTTGAACATGTACATAGAGTCCACCATAACAACCTCCTGCGGCAGAGAGTTCCATAGTCTCACTGCTCTTACAGTAAAGAACCTCTGTCTATGGTGATGGTAGAACCTCCTCTCCTCTAGGCGTAGAGGATGCCCCCTGTCTATGGTGATGGTAGAACCTCCTCTCCTCTAGGTGTAGAGGATGCCCCCTGTCTATGGTGATGGTAGAGCCTCCTCTCCTCTAGGCGTAGAGGATGCCCCCTGTCTATGGTGATGGTAGAACCTCCTCTCCTCTAGGCGTAGAGGATGCCCCCTGTCTATGGTGATGGTAGAGCCTCCTCTCCTCTAGGTGTAGAGGATGCCCCCTGTCTATGGTGATGGTAGAGCCTCCTCTCCTCTAGGCGTAGAGGATGCCCCCTGTCTATGGTGATGGTAGAACCTCCTCTCCTCTAGGCGTAGAGGATGTCCCCTGTCTATGGTGATGGTAGAACCTCCTCTCCTCTAGGTGTAGAGGATGTCCCCTGTCTATGGTGATGGTAGAACCTCCTCTCCTCTAGGTGTACAGGATACCCCCTGTCTATGGTGATGGTAGAACCTCCTCTCCTCTAGGCGTAGAGGATGTCCCCTGTCTATGGTGATGGTAGAACCTCCTCTCCTCTAGGTGTAGAGGATGCCCCATGTCTATGGTGATGGTAGAACCTCCTCTCCTCTAGGTGTAGAGGAGGCCCCCTGTCTATGGTGATGGTACAACCTCCTCTCCTCTAGGCGTAGAGGATGCCCCCTTGTCCTGGTCACAGGCCTAGGTGTAAAAAGATCTTTGGAGAGATCCTTGTACTGTCCGTTCAGGTATTTGTACATTGTAATGAGGTCTCCCCTCAGTCGTCTTTTTTCTAAACTGAATAATCCCACATTTTGTAATCTGTCAGTGTATTCTAGTCCCCCCATTCCCCTAATAATCCTGGTTGCTCTCCTCTGCACCCGTTCCAGCTCTACTATATCCTTTTTATACACTGGTGCCCAAAACTGTACACAATATTCCATGTGTGGTCTGACCAGGGATTTGTATAAGGGCAAAACTATGTCTTTATCATGAGAATCTATTCCTCTCTTGATACATCCCGTAATTTTATTTGCTTTAGCAGCAGCCGCCTGGCTCTGGTCACTAAAATTAAGTTTACCATCCACCAATACGCCCAAGTCCTTTTCAGCTCCAGTTTTACCAAGTAAATGATTGCAGCAGTCTCATTTTATATACCAACCTTTCATGTGGCACGGTGTCAAATGCCTTTGAAAAGTCCAGATATACAACATCCACAGCGTCCCCCAGATCCAGTCTGGAACTTACCTCCTCGTAGAAGCCAATCAGATTAGTCTGACAGGACCGATCTCTCATAAACCCATGTGTGACGCAATAGAGGTGCAGACACTTCTTAACCCCTTAACTACTTGGCCATTTTGCACCTTCCTGACACCGCCCTTTTTTAAAAAAAAATCTGACTTATGCCACTTTAAGTGGTCATATATTTGGAACGCTTTAACATATCCAGTTGATTTTGAGATAGTTTTTTCGTGACACATTGTACTTCATGTTGGTTGAGAAATTTAAGCAATATGTTTTGTATTTATTTATGAAATAAATGGAAATTTGGCAAATATTTTTTTTAAAACCTATGTTTTCCAAATTCATAATTTTCTACTTTTTGGAAAGTTAATCGTATCACCAAAATAAATTGATAACTAACATTTCCCATATTTCTGCTTTAACTTGGCATCATTTTTCAAACATCCTTTCCTTTTTTAGTATGTTGGGAGGCTTATAACTTTAGGTGTGATTTTTTTTTTGTTTTGTTTTTTCCTATTTTCAGGAAATTCATCAAAACCTACTTTTGGAGGGCCAATTTAGTTAGAAGTGACTTTATAAGGCCTACATGACAGAAAACTCACCATTTAAGAAACTGCACCCCTCAAAATATTCAAAAGAGCCTTTGGGAAGTTTGTTAACCCTATGAGCGTTTCATGAGGGTGAAAAATAAATGAAAGGAAAATACAGAAATGTAGTTTTATCTTACCATATATTCATTGAATACTAACATTTGCACATTCACTATGGGTTAAAAAAGAAAATGCATTTTACGATGTTTTGTGCAATTCCTCCTGAGTATGCCAATACCCATTTTGTCACTGTACCCTGCTGTTTGTTTTTTTTTGGGAGGACAAATTCGGCTGAAAAAGTTTTCAGGTGTCAGGATGCATTTAGAGAGCCCTAGTGGTACAAAACAGAGGAAAGCCCCAACAAGTGAAACCATTTTGGAAAGAACCAGATCGACCAGCCAATAGCGGCGAACATGAACAGAGGGGGGCAGCGAAACCCCTCTGGACCGCAAGGCAAAGTTGGTGGCTGTTAGGAACAGCCGCCACCTTGCCCCGATCACCGTGTCTACAGACATGGTGATCGGTATTACTGCCGTTGTAAGTAAAATTGATGCTATTGACTGGTCTGATCATGAATTGGGGGGGGGGGGCACAAAACACCTCTGGTACATGGGACAGGATGGATGGCCGTCAGTAACAGCCGCCATCTTGACCCAATCACTGTGTCTGAACCGTGTTTGCGAGTAATTTCCAGCGGCACCGTTCTGTTACTGCGCTTGTCAGGAAGGCTATCCAATCTGTATTTATTTATTTTTTTGCAAATTTTTTTTTTTTTGTGCTTATTTTTTGCGAGACGAGATGCACTTTTAAAAAAAATTTATTTTAGTGGGTCTTTAGCTTTTTGATGTGATTTTTTTTTAACTCATCAATTCTTGTTTCAGATTTTTAGCATTATTGAAGAAAATCTAGAATAGAAAAAAATTGCATCTGTTTTATGACCGCCATTTTTACAGTGGCATAACTTATTTTTTGGCGAGACAAGTTGTTCTTTTCAGTGGTATCATTTCGATGCTTTTTGATAAGCAATTTGATGTAAAAAATTTACATTTTTGGCAAGTTTTTCTGATTTTTTTTTTTACCACGTTCACCGAGCGGGTCCAATGACTATGATTATGATTTATTGTACAGATTGTTACAGACACGGAGATAGCAAATAAGTGTGGGGGGGGGGGGGTAGTGATTTAGTGTTTTTTGAACTTTATTGCTTGTGTATAGGGAATTGTGCTGCTTGGTGGGACTTTCACTTTCTTTATTATTTAATTCTATTAAGAAAAACTTTATTGTTTTAACTCTTTTTTTTACTTTTACTGACATGTAAGCTTGAACAAGTCATCTTCTGATCACTTGATTAAGCTCTTATACAGCTCACATGTATTGCACTGTGTAATGTAAGACACTGAGCATGCCGTGCCGTAATAGTAGGGGTTAAATACCTCTGCAAGCAGTATATACCTAAAAGAACGTGCAAAACCCTTAGTAAATGTGCCCCATTCCCTTTTTAGGTTTGTACTTGGGTTGAATTTGTATTTAAGTCAGAACTGGTATATTTTATTCCAGAAGAAACAAAAAATTCCCAGTGTCATTTGCAGTTTTAAAATTTTGTGCTGTAATGTGGCCAAGGATTATCAATAAAGCTTCATTCCAGACACTGCAACTGATCATTGCAGCCTAGGACTAAAGTAAGATCCAGAGAGGTCACGGGGGCAGAGGGGTCGTCTGTACAGTAGTGTGTGTGTGTATACCAGTGCATGTCTGTGTATATGTATGAACACTGGCGAGGACCTCACTTCACATCAAGTATATTTTACAGTAAACTTGACATAAATCCTCATCTTAAAATCAATAAATGATCATCTCATAACAACGCCGTATAGAGGAACGGTGTAATATCTAGATCCGCCATGTAATCCCCATTGCTTATCTCTGAATGATTCCTAATCCTGTCATCAAACATGTGGGGGACGTGACTCCCTTGTGTGTGGAGGTCACTTCCCATCACTAAGTGTCCACACTTGGTTGAGCAAGGCCTCGGAGGCCTTAGATCAGGGCCTGTGACGAAGCTCGGCCTCAGCTTTACAGCTGTCACAGAATTACTTGGCATTCCTGGAGAGGCCGGGGGCAACCGGCTCAGTGTTATGCTGTACAGCCACCCAACAAGATAGAAGAGGAAATGGCCACACACCGGGGCTGGTATCCAGGGATGTCCGTGATGGCTCAGACTGGTGCATGCTCTACCAATATACAGACTGGTACCAATATGTCATACACTGGGTCAGCTCGTAACATAGTGCAGCAGCCATGGTCAGAGCTTGGGATCAATATATGCACTAAAAATAACAAAATGTCAGCCAGTTAAGAGACACCCCTGTAAGGGACACCTTAGAAAAAATGGTAGGACCTTAATCCAGTAGATATTCCATCTCTGTATTTATAGAGACACCAGTAGATTCTCCAGCAAGGTTGTGGCAGACTAACTTTTCTGTATTAGGATACAAGTACAATCAGGTAGGAACATGATGACCATGTTGAGTCCAGTCTCCTCATACTGAGAACGTCGTCTAGACACCTCTACTGTCTCGGCTCATCTTCTCCAGGGTTGGTTTCTGAACACTGCAGAGAACCTCACTTAACACTAATTCATGGGGATACATAAGCCTTTACTATCCCAGTGCTCCCAGCACATCCAGATAGGATTACAAAGTTCCTGGAGAATTCTCTGATCCGCTTCACGGGATGTGAGCTCCTCTCATGGTGTCATAGTAAATAAGATATGAAAAAGACATTAGTCCATCAAGGCCAACCTTATTTTTTTAAATACCTATACTGTGTGGATCCAGAGGAAGGCAAACATTGGTCTAGAGCAGGGAAAAAATCCTTCCCAACCCCTAATATGGCAATCGAATCAACAGAAACTACTGAATCAACAGAATGACATCCAGACCCCTCATTAAAATGTTCAAATTATCAGACATTACAACCTTTTTTGGCAGAGAACTCCATTGTCTCACTGCTCTTACAGTAAATATTTCTGTCTATGGTGATGATAGAACCTCCTCTCCTCTAGGTGTAGAGGATGCCCCCTGTCTATGGTGATGGTAGAACCTCCTCTCCTCTAGGTGTAGAGGATGCCCCCTGTCTATGGTGATGGTAGACTCTCCTCTCCTCTAGGTGTAGAGGATGCCCCCTGTCTATGGTGATGGTAGAACCTCCTCTCCTCTAGGTGTAGAAGATGTCCCCTGTCTATGTTGATGGTAGAACCTCCTCTCCTCTAGGTGTAGAGGATGCCCCCTGTCTATGGTAATGGTAGAGACTCCTCTCCTCTAGGTGTAGAGGATGCCCCCTGTCTATGGTGATGTTAGAGCCTCCTCTCCTCAAGGTGTATAGGATGCCCCCTGTCTATGGTGATCTTAGAGCCTCCTCTCCTCTAGGTGTAGAGGATGCCCCCTGTCTATGGTGATGGTAGAACTCCTCTCCTCCAGGTGTAGAGGATGCCCCCTTTCTATGGTGATGGTAGAACCTCCTCTCCTCTAGGTGTGGAGGATGCCCCCTGTCTATGGTGATGGCAGAACCACCTCTCATCTAGGTGTAGAGGATGCCCCCTGTCTATGGTGATGGCAGAACTACCTCTCCTCTAGGTGTAGAGGATGCCCCCTCTCTATGGTGATGGCAGAACCACCTCTCCTCTAGGTGTAGAGGATGCCCCCTATCTATGGTGATGGTAGAGCCACCTCTCCTCTAGGTGTAGAGGATGCCCCCTGTCTATGGTGATGGCAGGACCACCTCTCATCTAGGTGTAGAGGATGCCCCTGTCTATGGTGATGGCAGAACTACCTCTCCTCTAGGTGTAGATGATGCCCCCTTTCTATGGTGATGGCAGAACCACCTCTCCTCTAGGTGTAGAGGATGCCCCCTGTCTATGGTGATGGTAGAACCTCCTCTCCTTTAGGTGTAGAGGATGCCCCCTGTCTATGGTGATGGCAGAACCACCTCTCCTCTAGGTGTAGAGGATGCTCCCTGTCTATGGTTATGATAAAACCTCCTCTCCTCTAGGTCTAGTGGATGCCCCGTGTCTATCTGATGATAGAACTACCTCTTCTGTAGGTGTAGAGGATGCCACCTATGTGTGGTGATGGTAGAACCACCTCTCTTCTAAGCTTAGAAAATTCCCCCTTGTCCACAGGCTTATGTGTAAAAGATCTTTGTACCTAATGAGATCTCCCCTTAGCCCTTTTTATGCACTGCTGCTCAAAACTGCCCCCATTATTCCATGAGATTTGTATATAGTGGGTACAGAAAGTATTCAGATCTTTTACATTTTTCACTTTTTGATGATAATTTGATGGTGGCAGCATAATGCTATAGGGGTGAGGTGGGCCGGACCACTGGGTGTAATGGAAGGAAAGATGAATACGGCCAAGTACAGAGATATCCTGAATGAGAACCTCTTCCAGATACTCTGGACCTCAGACTGCACTGAACCTTCCAACAAGACACAAAAAGGACCCTAAAATAACACTTCAGAGGCTTCAGACCATCCCTGTGACCATTCCTGACCGGCCCAGCTACAGCTCGAAACTAAACCCAATGTGGCATCTCTGGGGAGACCTGAAAATGGCCTCCACCATCCAACCTGAGGGAACTGGAGAGAATCTGCAAGGAAGAGGCATAGGATCCCCAAATCTGGGGTCGTGAAACTTGTAGCATCTTTCCAAGAAGACTCCTGAATGTACCAGCTCCAAATCTGCTTCTTCTCATCACTGAGCAAAGGGGCCAAATACTGAATTATCAGCATCTGCCTGGTTTACTATCCACCAATGCCCCAATGTTTTTTTTCATCAGTTTTACCAAGAAATGTATATTTTAACATATAATTTTCTGATGAAGTTATGATTTGAACTGTAGTGCACCAGGACACAGTAAAACTTGAAAAGGAAAGATAGCTCCAGCACAGTTGGGTGAGGATAAAATCTTATTCCTTATGAATGTATCTTAATAAGACAGAAATACTGGTACATGCGACCAAACTAATTACAACCTAGATGGCTTCTTAGTCTTGGTCTGGTGCACATAGAACTATGGAAATATATTTAGTGTGACATCAGATGAGTTACAGTTCCATCCTCACTACAATCTCAAAAACTTCAAAAATGACAAACACTTTAATACTGCTTTTAAATACATGAGATCTCACCTATATTTCAAACTATAGGTAAAACATATTTCCAACACAGCAACACGGAGGGAGTCAGGTAACACGGCAACACGGAGGGACTCTGGTAACGCAGGAAACACAGGAACGCAGAAATAGACAGGAACGCAGGAATATCGCAGGGGAGCTTTCACCATGGAATACACACAAAGATCCGGCAGGGAATGATGGGAGCCATTGGGTAAAATACAGAACAGGAAGTGGCCAGCGCCAATCACCTGTGCACTGGCCCTTTAATTCTGGAGGCACCGCGCATGCCCGTGCGCGGGACCTAGTCCGGACGGGAGCCAGGGGAGGTGAGTGCACGGGAGCGAGGCCGGGGCAGCGGAGAGAGGCATGGGTGCACCCTCCATCCGTGGTATGGATCATGGGGGTGCCCATGACAACTTCATTATGACTTCTCCTAGCCATGACTTATCAATGTTTGAATTCACCTTCGCAGTCTTCAATTTGATTCCGCAGTCCACACTACACCTCTAATAGTACCACTCACTTAGAGTATAATGTCACCTGGCCAACAATTATATCCTGTGCTCCTAAGTAATAAATACCCCTCAACACAATTGACCATGCTATTCCCCCCCCCCCCTAAATATACACTCACCGGCCACTTTATTAGGTACACCTGTCCAACTGCTTGTTAACACTTAATTTCTTATCAGCCAATCACATGGCAGCAACTTAGTGCATTTAGGCATGTAGACGTGGTCAAGACAATCTCCTGCAGTTCACACCAAGCATCAGTATGGGGAAGAAAGGTGATTTGAGGCCTTTGAACGTGGCATGGTTGTTGGTGCCAGAAGGGCTGGTCTGAGTATTTCAGAAACTGCTGATCTACTGGGATTTTCACGCACAACCATCTCTAGGGTTTACAGAGAATGGTACGAAAAAGAAAAAACATCCAGTGAGTGGCAGTTCTGTGGGCGGAAATGCCTTGTTGATGCCAGAGGTCAGAGGAGAATGGGCAGACTGGTTCCAGCTGATAGAAAGGCAACAGTGACTCAAATCGCCACCCGTTACAACCAAGATAGGCAGAAGAGCATCTCTGAACGCCCAGTACGTCGAACTTTGAGGCAGATGGGCTACAGCAGCAGAAGACCACACCGGGTGCCACTCCTATCAGCTAAGAACAGGAAACTGAGGCTACAATTTGCACAGGCTCATCGAAATTGGACAGTAGAAGATTGGAAAAACGTTGCCTGGTCTGATGAGTCTCGATTTCTGCTGCGACATTCGGATGGTAGGGTCAGAATTAGGCGTCAACAACATGAAAGCATGGATCCATCCTGCCTTGTATCAGCGGGTCAGGCTGGTGGTGGTGGTGTCATGGTGTGGGGAATATTTTCTTGGCACTCTTTGGGCCCCTTGGTACAACGCCACAGCCTACCTGAGTATTGTTGCTGACCATGTCCATCCCTTTATGAGCACAATGTCCCCTGTAACATCTGATGGCTACTTTCAGCAGGATAATGCGCCATGTCATAATGCTGGAATCATCTCAGACTGGTTTCTTGAACATGACAATGAGGTCACTGGACACAAATGGCCTCCACAGTCACCAGATCTCAATCCAATAGAGCATCTTTGGGATGTGGTGGAACGGGAGATTCGCATCATGGATGTGCAGCCGACAAATCTGCGGCAACTGTGTGATGCCATCATGTCAATATGGACCAACATCTCTGAGGAGCTTCCAGCACCTTGTTGTATCTATGACACGAAGAATTGAGGCAGTTCTGAAGGCAAAAGGCGGTCCAACCCGTTACTAGCATGGTGTACCTAATAAAGTGGCCGGTGAGTGTATATTTACCCTGGAGAATAAAATTAGAGAACAATGTACAATCGCTTGGGTTTAATTTATCTTTATCTTATTTTATCTCCATTGATCAACATCTGATGGATTTTTTTTTGTAAGATGTTACTGTGTTACTAGAACAGTGTTTTACAAAATTACCAAAATACACTGGAGATCAGAACTGGGGAACAAATCGTTTCCTAAATATCCAGGTCAAAGTGTGTCCTAAGTGATTATATCCAGTATTAGTATTCTTTCTTATCTTTGTAAATATTCTAAAGCTCAGAATCAAGATGTAAATGAGAAGTGACTGAACCCTCCAGCAGCAGATTGTCCAGAAGAAAGGGGTGACCCTATCCACCACAGCTGATAGCACATTGTAATGAATGAGTTAAAACGAAGTAGCCTCAGGCCCGAGGCTACCATGGCGACGGATCGCTGCTCCCCGATGACGCTGCTCCCCGATGGCACACAAGGGGCACCAGATTATTGAAGACCATGAATCGGTTAATAATGTTTTAAACAGTTTTTATTCACTTTTACAGGTTAGCTTGAACAAGCGATCCACTGATCGCTTGTTCAAGCTATTCTTCACCTTACACAGTGTAATACAGATTTATTACACTGTGTAATGTAACACACTGAGCATGCTCCCAGAAGAGGATCGTGCAGCCCCAGGTACTGGCAGTCCTGGGGCTGCGATCGGAGCCACGGACTCCCCCGGTAAGCGCCGTGGGGGGGGTCCGATTCTCGTGAAATGCCCCTAACACGCCGAGGTCAGCGCGACCATGGCGTGTTAGGGGTTAACACCCGCGATCGTAGAAATCTCCGATCGCGGGTGTTAGAGGCGGGTGTCGACTAGAATATATAGCCGCCACTCGCTGCTTCGAAGTTTGACATAATAGTACTGCAAATTGCGGGAACGCACCTCCCGCGATGCAGTACTATTACGTCAAATGTCGGGAAGGGGTTAAATTTGGCTTTGCTGAATTCTCTGGTAGATTTGTTTCTCCCTGATAGTAGAAGCTCCTGTAGCTGCACAATATGGTGCGACTTGAGGACACGACTACCAGCACCTGCCAGAGACCATCCTATCTGCAGATCTTTTTCCTGTCTCATTGTATCTGCGGTGCATGCTGGGATCATGTTTTCATGACTAGGCATGGAGGAATAGCTATCTGATGAAAACCCTACCAGCATGGCCGCCAGACTACTGCCACTCTATTACATGACAACATCCTGTTCATAAAATCATCCATGGACTCCCAACCAACCTACATATCAAAGAGAAGATGCTGATGATCCATCAACATCATAACCAGACTCGTGCTCCGGCAGCTTGATGGAAAATTCTCTCCTTTACCCCAGCTCACCCCCAACCCTGCCATTAAAATCTGATGCCTTAAGCCGTACAACTGGATGGCAGGATTAAGGTTTTCAGTTTATAAGCTAAACACAATAGTTTCCTTCTATCTGGCCACAGCTGAGGGTCTTATCACTTAGGAGGTGGCCCCACATCTCCCGGATCTGGGCAGCTTTCTCATAGTGTGGGAAGTTTTCTGTAGAGTCACAGGTCGGCACCGCAGATCTCCTACATGATATTGGGCGTAGAAAACAGGCGTCTATATTATACCTCAGCCATAATCCTCGAGAACCTGAAAAACAAAAGTAGGTCAAGCAATTTATTGATTATATTCTGAAGAAAGTTTCTGAGCTGGGAAAAAAAATGTCAATTGTTCTATCTTCACAGGAGTATCGCCAGAACTGGCCCATTAACCCCTTGACAATGAGGCCCTTTTTCGTTTTTGCGTTTCCAATTTCTCACTCACCACCTTAAAAATTCTATGGGGGTCATTTACTAAGGGCCCGATTCGCATTTTCCCGACGTGTTACCCGAATATTTCCGATTTGTGCCGATTTCCCCTGAATTGCCCCGGGATTTTGGCGCACGCGATCGGATTGTGGCGCATCGGCGCCGACATGCACACGACGGAAATCAGGGGGCGTGGCCAAATGAAAACCCGACGGATTCGGAAAAACCGCCGCATTTTTTTAAAAAAACGGGGCGGAGCTTGCACTTACCTTCACTCGGCCCGGCTCGGTGAACTCCAGCGCGTTCCGATGCTTTTCAGAGCAGCACCTGGCGGAGGAACTACCTTAATAAATCCCGGCCAGACCCGAATCCAGCGCAGAGAACGCACCGCTGGATCGCAAATGGGTCGGGTAAGTAAATCTGCCCCTATAACTTTTTGATTTTTCCATGTAAAGAGCTGTGTGACGGCTTGTTTTCTGCATAACAAATTGCACTTCATTGTGATGGTATTTTATATTCCATCCTGGGTACTGGGAAGCGGGAAAAAAATTCCAAATACAGTTAAATTGGTGAAAATGCGCATTTGTGCCATTTACTTGTGGGGTTTGATTTTACGGCTTTCACTGTGCCCTACAATCACTGGGAGAACAAATTTGTATAGGTTTTTTTTATTGTTTTCAAACATTTACAAAAATTAAAACCTCCTGTACAAAAAAAAATGGTGAAAAACTAACTTTTTGGAGCTGTGTGGGCTGTGATTTTTTGTGACTTTTGATGACATTTTCAATGCTTCTATTTTTAGGACTGTACAGACTTTTCATCACTTTATTTAATTTTCTTATATTTTTCAAAATCGCAAATAAGTGGCATTTTCAACTTTGGGTGCTTTTTTCCGTTACGGGGTTAAGCGCTGGGAAAAACCGTTATTATATTGTGATAGATCAGGCATTTTGGGAAACGCCAATACTTGTTTCTGAATTTTATTGTTTATATTTATATGACTTCTAGTGAAAGGGGGTGATTTGAATTTTTTTTTTTACATTTTTTTTTTACCATTTTTTTTTCAGACCCCTAACCCTAAGATACTGTAACCCAGGTTGTCTGATTGATCCTACTGTTTAATGCCATACTACAGTATAGCAGTATATGGGGATTTTCCTCTTCATTCATTACAATGTGTGAATGGCACATTGGAATGAATAGGATAAAACCAGACAGCCTCGGGTCTTCAGAAGACCCAAATCTGTCATGGTAACCGAATGACATAACGGGGAGTGGCGATCTTCACCAAAATGGTGGCGTCCATCCTTTTGGACGGGTTAGCACCAGCGATCGGTGCTGGCAGTAAGTGTTACCGGTAAGTGTTTGCTGCAATATGCAGCAAAGACTTGCCTGCTATGGAGAGGGCACCGCCCATAAGCCCTCCCCATTCACCCTCAGCCCACGTGTGACATGCACCTACGTGCACGTGTCGGCAATGGGTTAAAATGTTTAAAGATCCTGAAATGAGCAAATGTTCATATCAACTGGAAGATGGGGCGATGGCCTGATTACTCACAAGCAGCCTCTTCTCTACTAGTAGGGAATCCCCCTTTCTATGACAAAGAAATAGCGAGCTATTCTCTACATAAAGAGGATGCGCCCTGCCTATTGCTGTAATACTTGGGGAGACCGGGGAGGGGTGACTGGAACGGCACTAGCTGGATGGTTATCATTCAGGAAAGGTGTCCCCACTTCATAAATATTGGATTAAATTTTGCTTTATAGATGCGTTTCAGAGTCTAAACCACCCGAGTCTACCTCTCTCAGCAATACTTGCTACTTGATCTGAAGAAGGAGACGATGCATAATCAATAAAGCAACATTTAAACTAATATTTTTGAAGTGTGGACTCCTTTCCTAAATGATTACAATTCAGCTAGCGCCATTCCAATCACCCATCCCCTATCTCCCCATGTACTAACCACTAAGTGCAGTCTACACACGGTTTCTGATTATTAGGCAGCTCTTCCTAGGGTAAACCCCCACCCTAATGGGAATAAGTAGGGCTCTCCGGCATTTGATTGTGTTTTATCTACCTTAGAGGGGCACAATCTCACTTTTATATTTCCTAATACTGTATTGCTGTCATAGAAACTTCACTTCTCTTTCTGTATAGGACACCCCTGTTTGTTGTGGTGGTAGAACATCTAGGTGTAGAGGATGCCCCCTGTCTATGGTGATGATAGAACCGCTTCTCGTTCAGGTGTAGAGGATGCCCGCTGTCTATGGTGATGGTAGAATATGGCCCCTGTTTGTGGTAAGGGTAGAACATCTTCAACTCAAAGTGTAGAGGCCACCACTTGTGTCTGATGATGGCAAAACCTCCTGTTCTCTAGGTGTACAGGATGCCACCTCTATTTTGAAATAGTAGAACCTCCTCTCCTCTAGGTGTAGAGGATGCCTCCTGTCTATGGTGATGGTATTACCCCCTCTCCTCTAGGTGTAGAAGACACCCCTGTCTATGGTGATGGGAGAACCGCCTCTCCTCTAGGTGTAGAGAATGCCCCCGGTCTAAGGTGATGGTAGAACCTCCTCTCCTCTAGGTGTAGAGGATGCCCCCGGTCTATGGTGATGGGAGAACCGCCTCTCCTCTAGGTGTAGAGGATGCCTCCTGTCTATGGTGATGATAGAACCGCCTCTCCTCTAGGTGTAGAGGATGCCCCCTGTCTATGGTGATGGTAGAACCTCCTCTCCTCTAGGTGTAGAAGATGCCCCCTGTCTATGGGGATGGTATAACCCCCTCTCCTCTAGGTATAGAGGATGCCCCCTGTCTATGGTGATGGTAAAACCTCCTCTCCTCTAGGTGTAGAGGATGCCCCCTGTCTATGGTGATGGTAAAACCTCCTCTCCTCTAGATGTAGAGGATGTCCCCTGTCTGTGGTGATGGTAGAACCTCCTCTCCTCTAGGTGTAGAGGATGCCTCCTGTCTGTGGTGATGGTAGAACCTCCTCTCCTCTAGGTGTAGAGGATGCCTCCTGTCTATGGTGATGGTAGAACCTCCTCTCCTCTAGGTGTAGAGGATGTCGCCTGTCTATGGTGATGGTAGAACCGCCTCTCCTCTAGGTGTAGAGGATGCCCCCTGTCTATGGTGATGGTAGAACCACCTCTCCTCTAGGTGTAGAGGATGCCCCCTGTCTATGGTGATGGTCGAACCACCTCTCCTCTAGGTGTAGAGGATCCCCCCTGTCTATGGTGATGGTCGAACCACCTCTCCTCTAGGTGTAGATGATGCCCCCTGTCTATGGTGATGGTAGAACCTCCTCTCCTCTAGGTGTAGAGCAGTGATGGCTAACCTATGGCACTGGTGCCAGAGGCGGCAATTGGAGCCCTTTCTGTGGGCACTCAGGCCATCACCAGAGATGATTCCAGGTATCTTCCTGCAGTCCCAGACAGCCCAGGACTTGCTGTGCACAGAGCTATTTTAAAGTGACAGCACTACCAGGGACTATTTTCTGCTTTATTAGTGTCCTCAGGGGCTGGTATCAATGAAAACTGTGACAGAGAAGGGAGTATAAATCACAAATTAAATTCCTGTGTTGGCACTTTGCGATAAATAAGCGGGTCTTCGTTGTAGTTTGGGCACTCGGTCTCTAAAAGGTTAGCCATCACTGGTGTAGAGGATACCCCCTGTCTATGGTGATGGTCGAACCACCTCTCCTCTAGGTGTAGAGGATCCCCCCTGTCTATGGTGATGGTCGAACCACCTCTCCTCTAGGTGTAGAGGATCCCCCCTGTCTATGGTGATGGTCGAACCACCTCTCCTCTAGGTGTAGATGATGCCCCATGTCTATGGTGATGGTAGAACCTCCTCTCCTCTAGGTGTAGATGATGCCTCCTGTCTATGGTGATGGTAGAACCTCCTCTCCTCTAGGTGTAGAGGATACCCCCTGTCTATGGTGATGGTAGAACCTCCTCTCCTCTAGGTGTAGAGGATACCCCCTGTCTATGGTGATGGTAGAACCACCTCTCCTCTAGGTGTAGAGGATGCCCCCTGTTTATGGTGATGGTAGAACCTCCTCTCCTCTAGGTGTAGAGGATGCCCTCTGTCTATGGTGATGGTAGAACCTTCTCTCCTCTAGGTGTAGAGGATGCCCCCTGTCTATGGTGATGGTAGAACCTCCTCTCCTCTAGGTGTAGAGGATGCCCCCTGTCTATGGTGATGGTAGAACCTCCTCTCCTCTAGGTGTAGAGGATGCCCCCTGTCTACGGTGATGGTAGAACCACCTCTCCTCTAGGTGTAGAGGATGCCCCCTGTCTACGGTGATGGTAGAACCACCTCTCCTTTAGGTGTAGAGGATGCCCCCTGTCTATGGTGATGGTAGAACCACCTCTCCTCTAGGTGTAGAGGATGCCCCCTGTCTATGGTGATGGTAGAACCTCCTCTCCTCTAGGTGTAGAGGATGCTCCCTGTCTATGGTGATGGTAGAACCTCCTCTCCTCTAGGTGTATAGGATGTCCCCTGTCTATGGTGATGGTAGAACCTCCTCTCCTCTAGGTGTAGAGGATGCCCCCTGTCTACGGTGATGGTAGAACCACCTCTCCTCTAGGTGTAGAGGATGCCCCCTGTCTACGGTGATGGTAGAACCACCTCTCCTCTAGGTGTAGAGGATGCCCCCTGTCTATGGTGGTGGTAGAACCACCTCTCCTCTAGGTGTATAAAAAAAACGCCTGTTATCTAGGTTATTTTAAAACCTAAATTCATCAAAAAAATTTTAAAAAATTATTTTTTGCAAATTTGAATAGTGTTGAATAAAAGACTGCATTCATTAGAGGCCAGTGTTCAGAAAATGGGGCTCATTTACTAAGGGTCCGTCAATCGCATTTCTGTTGGGTTTTCCGAATTTTTCCAATTTGCCCTGAATTGCCCCGGGTTTTTGCCGCATCGGCATCAGCGTGCACGCGACACAAATCGGGGGCAGTTATATTCCTGTACATAGGGGCAGTATTATAGTAGTTATATTCTTGTACATATGGGCAGTATTATAGTAGTTATATTCCTGTACATAGGGGACAGTATTATAGTAGTTATATTCTTGTACATAGGGGGCAGTATTATAGTAGTTATATTCTTGTACATAGGGGGCAGTATTATAGTAGTTATATTCTTGTACACAGGGGCAGTATTATAGTAGTTATATTCCTCTACATAGGGGGCAGTATTATAGTAGTTATATTCTTGTACATAGGGGGCAGTATTATACTAGTTATATTCCTGTACATAGGGGGCAGTATTATAGTAGTTATATTCTTGTACATAGGGGGCAGTATTATAGTAGTTATATTCTTGTACATAGGGTGCAGTATTATAGTATAGGCAGTCCCCGGGTTACATACAAGATAGGGTCTGTAGAATTGTTCTTAAGTTGAATTTGTATGCAAGTCGGAACTGTATATTTTATCATTGTAATCCCAGCCAGAACTTTTTTGGCCTCTGTGACAATTGGATTTTAAAAATGTTGGGTTATCATAAGAATCAGGATTAACACTAAAGCTTCATTACAGACACCTGTGATAACTGTTATAGCTGTTTATTGTAGCCAAGTACTAAAGTACAATAAATTACCAATATCCAGAGGTCCGTTTGTAACTGGGGGTCGTATGTAAGTCGAGTGTTCTTAAGTAGGGGACCGCCTGTAGTTATATTCCTGTACATAGGGGGCAGTATTATAGTAGTTATATTCTTGTACATAGGAGGCAGTATTATAGTAGTTATATTCTTGTACATAGGAGGCAGTATTATAGTAGTTATATTCTTGTACATAGGGGGCAGTATTATAGTAGTTATATTCTTGTACATCATGGGCATTATTATAGTAGTTATATTCCTGTACATAGGGGGCAGTATTATAGTAGTTATATTCTTGTACATAGGGGGCAGTATTATAGTAGTTATATTCTTCTACATACGGGGCACTATTATAGTAGTTATATTCTTGTACATAGGTGGCAGTATTATAGTAGTTATATTCTTGTACATAGGAGGCAGTATTATAGTAGTTATATTCTTGTACATAGGAGGCAGTATTATAGTAGTTATATTCTTGTACATAGGGGGCAGTATTATAGTAGTTATAGTCTTGTACATAGGGGGCATTATTATAGTAGTTATATTCTTGTACATAGGGGGCAGTATTATAGTAGTTATATTCCTGTACATAGGGGGCAGTATTATAGTAGTTATATTCTTGTACATAGGTGGCAGTATTATAGTAGTTATATTCCTGTACATAGGGGGCAGTATTATAGTAGTTATATTCTTGTACATAGGGGACAGTATTATAGTAGTTATATTCTTTTACATAGGGGGCAGTATTATAGTACTTATATATTTGTACATAGGGGGCAGTATTATAGTAGTTATAATCCTGTACATAGGGGCAGTATTATAGTAGTTATATTCTTGTACATAGGGGGCAGTATTATAGTAGTTATATTCTTGTACATAGGGTGCAGTATTATAGTAGTTATATTCTTGTACATAGGGGGCAGTATTATAGTAGTTATATTCTTGTACATAGGGGCAGTATTATAGTGGTTATATTCTTGTACATAGGGGGCAGTATTATAGTAGTTATATTCTTGTACATAGGGGGCAGTATTATAGCAGTTATATTCTTGTACATAGGGGGCAGTATTATAGCAGTTATATTCTTGTACAAAGAGGGCTACAGTATAATCTATTCAACTTTTGTCATTCTCCTTTCAATGTGTACAAGGCTGTAAGTTTTCTATATTGTGCTGTGGATCTGTCAGGTGTGGTAGTTGTACACTGAGTACCCGATGTGACGTCCATAATATCAGCATTGTGGATGTTGTTGGTTCCTTCTTCCTTGTTAATGGTCTTAGACCATAAATCTTTCATCAGCCTCTAACAATAAAGTGCAAGAAATTAAGTAAACAATTTAAGTAATTTAATTAAAATTAAATATTAAAGAGCAGGTTTATTATACGGGGAGAGCGCTGCGTTAATTGTACGGCGCAGTCACTGCAGAGTTTCTCGGGTGGAAAGTAATTAAAGTGGCGCAGACAGTCGCCGGTGGCTCCACATAACGCCGAGCCGACCCTCCTGAGAGATGTTTACTTAATTAAAATTGTTGTAATCAGCTTTTTATAAAACAAATCATCATCGGGGTGAATATATTTGCAATCTTTAATATCAGAATTTCACCACCAGCAGCGCTTCCCCCGGTCCTGCCAGTTTTTGCAAACACAGTGTTGGGGCATCAGAGTCTGTCAAACAAGCGAGGGCCGATGTGGGTCAGACTTGTCCTTTCATCCATTACTAGGAAGCTTCAGGCCCAAAAAGATGAGAGAAGATAATTGTATTCAGGAATATAGGCAGTGCATGGCACCAGTGTGGTGGACGTCCGCGCCTGCGCGGTGGACGTCCGCGCCTGGGTGGTGGACGTACGCGCCAGTGTGGTGCACGTACGCGCCAGTGTGGTGCACGTACGCGCCAGTGTGGTGCACGTACGCGCCAGTGTGGTGGACGTCCGTGCCAGTGTGGTGGATGTCCATGCCAGTGTGGTGGATGTCCATGCCAGTGTGGTGGACGTCCGCGCCTGGGTGGTGGATGTACGCACCTGGGTGGTGGATGTACGCGCCTGGGTGGTGGACGTACGCGCCTGGGTGGTGGACGTACGCGCCAGTGTGGTGGACGTACGCACCAGTGTGGTGGACGTAGGCGCCAGTGTGGTGGACGTCTTCACCTGTAGTTATAGCCGTGGCTCTCGTTCATATGGCAGGACATCATTAGCCCCAAATCATTTAGAGAAGGAACGTGGAACTGCAGGAGTTTTTCAGATGGGTGGTCACAGGTGTGCTGGGGGGGGGGGGTCGTCCTGAGGTCTTAAAAGTCATGAGGACACGTGGGGGATCTTTTTCCTTATGCCGTCAGGATCGGAACGGTTAGTCTCCCTCCCACCCTGTCCTCAGGCTAATTCTTTATTGGTCCCTTGTCCTTTTTTCGGTTTCTGGCTGTTTCCTTCTGTTTTCTTGCAGATGTCAGGTGGTCAGATGCCGACTCCTGTGCTTCAGCCACCATTCAGGGTAAGGGTTTTCCCAAGAATAGATGGGCTTGTCTGATTTTTAATTTGTTTGCACTTTATCCACCACTGTTAAATAATGAAATATTATGTTCTCTATGAATAAAAGGCTGAGGCCTCCTCACATCACCCAAAACTATAACGTTTAATTTTCCTTTAATACGTTATCCTGGTTTTGTATCTGAGGTCGAGAGCCTTTCAAATCCCTGCAGTCCATGCCTAGCGCCTTTAGAGGTTTGGGGGTGTACAGAAATTTCCCAGGGTGCAATGTAGTTGGGTGGTTCCTTTCATTGCTGCTGTTTATGAAGAGATTTGTATGGTTTATTTTGTTGTGTTTTCGAGGCGCCTAGTGAAATATGAAAAGAAGAGGTGTGAACATGAAATATGTCTCTGCAAGTGAATCCAGCTGCTTCCCAGAGGCTGGACACTGCAAGTCCAGGATCATTCATCATATCCTAGAAGCGACGTGTTCACCTAGGAGCCCTCTCCGCCATCTTCATTGCCTGAGTGATTTTCTTCTCCCTCTGATTTTTTCCTCTGGTAGATTTCGGTCTTGGAGGGGTTAAGAATTGCTCATAACTGATGATGAGAACATTCATGTCCGACCAGTTCTTCAGGTTGGAGATGGGACCAGATCATATCACCGTGTCTGCTGAGTCCCGTCACATTATCTTCACACGTTCCTATAAAGTGATGGGCGTGCAGGAATGTGCTCCGCAGATGGGAGAAGCTGGCAGAGGCCTTGGTGGGGAAGGGGTTAAGGGACATATATAATGACCCCCACATTGTACATATGGATCTGACAAGGTCTTTAAGAAGGCGTAACCCCTGATGTGTGGTCTGCAGGCCCCGCAGATGTGTCAGGATCACATGCATTGTTTGCTAATATTCTACATGTGTGGAACAAAAGGACCGAGAAATCACCAGAGGCTGAGCCGCATCTCCCCGGGCCCTGAGGACACTGGATCCTTGTCTAACAGCCATAATCTGTGTGTAACACAGACTATACAGGGTCCATGGTGTCTGACTCCCTGCGATGGAACAAGTGACCAAGCCGGATCCAGTCCAGGATCTGAGCAACCACTGTGTAGAGCATGTCCAGAATCTTGCAATCAGTTCTGTTTAAAAGGCTTGAGAACCTTGGCCTCCTCAGGCTCGATGCTTGCTGTGCATGGAGGCCGCACTGACGGGCCAGATCCCACCTATGAACATGTAGAAAGACCCATCAGAGCCACCATTGGCATCAGGAGATGGAAGGAGAACATCATGTATGACGATCATGTAAGGAACCAACATGGAACCACGATGATACACAATGCTCTCTAGAAAACTTACTGCTCCACCTCCCTAAAGTGTCTGCTACCTCTATCCTAGCACATAGGGCAGTGCACATTCATGTACACAGCGCCCTCTCACCCTGGGGTCAGTATAACAGGTGCCGCAGATGCCCACTAGGTTTCTCACATCTGGTCATTATTGTCCTACCAGGGACCACACAGTCTGGAGTGCATGTGTGGATGACAAATTAAAATACTTACAGTCTGTAAAATACTGGGATGGTCTGAAGAGAAATGACTCACTAGTCACTGCCCATTATGTGTCTTACCTCTGCTTGCTGTCAGTGAATGGTTTCTTTCATAGTTTACAACAAGAGCTCATAATCCCATGATGGACCCTGCAAACCTCATAGATGGTAGCTACACCAGAGCCCACAGGACCTGCAGATGATAGACCTTCTCCTGCCTTACATGAAGATTCCAGTGAGCGGCCGTCATAGTCTGACATGGAGCTCCCTCTGCACCCTACACTGAGGAGAAATAGGGAATATAATTCAAAGCAAGAGCCGAGGACGGAGAGGCCTAAACATCCTATCAGAGGTCACAGGCCATCAGCCGCTGCTCCAAAACCCATCCGAGCTGCACCAATTCTCTGGAATGCACTATCCTGGACTATTAGACTAATACCCTACATCCAAAGCTTCACATGTGCCTCTATAACCCATGTCTTCTTGCAGAACATTCCACCCTGCATGTAACTTCACTTTATTTTCTCTAATGATTTCTCCTCCCATTTATGTCCCTCATCACCTGATATCATTATACAGGGTACTCTGCAGAATATTGCACCTCCCTTCATGTTATTATTGATAGCCGCTGGTGACTGGTTCATTCAGCATCTAAGTATATATTTATCCCGGGCCATCGTAACTTGTGCCTGTCCAAATAAGGAACTGATAAAAATGAATAAACCCTCTATGAAGATGGTAAGATAATAGGAATAGATCTGCCCTCGTGCCCACAGCCGTGCCCACCTGGTGTAGAGATGAGCCATAGACCAAGGAAAGGAACTCGAATAGAAGCTTCTTAACATCAGCAGGCCGGGAGGGGACTTTCGTTAAATAATATTCTCTACATATTAGAGTTGAATATAAAGAATTGACGTCCAATGTTACTGTATTGGGTTTGTTAATTAACGTATTATATAAACGGTAGATCCACAAGGTGCCAGGTGTTACTTGTGATACAACCAATTCCAGATATAATTGGACGTCCTGGTGCTTTATTTCCATTTTTATGAATCTTGGGAAGAAGATAAAACTTCGACATAGAAGGGGATGGCTTCTTCCTTAATAATAATTTTTCATTTAACGACTCCATCTAATATTTGCTTTACAGACTTCTGTATGACAGGGGCAGGATTTACTTCTATTTCTTTGTAATAATAAGAATCGGCCAAAATGGTAAAAGAGTCTTCATAGTATAAATAGGACTGGATGACAAGATGAGGAAAACAAGGTTGTCTGTAGTAGTAATAGTGAGTGATTTCATATTTCACATGGCAGAGCTGTGGGCACGAGGACAACCCTTGCATATGCCAATTCCTATTATCTTACCATCATTACAGACAGTTCATTCACTTTTATTCATTTTTTACATTGGTGACCTATTCCCGATTTGGAGAAACACAACTACTATTTACATCACACAGTCTCCGCTATTATATAACCTTATATATCACACAGCTCAGCTTCTCCACTATCATATAACCTTATATATCACACAGATCAGCTTCTCTTCTATCATATAACCTTATATATCACACAGATCAGCTTCTCTTCTATCATATAACCCTATATATCACAAAGCAAAGCTTCTCTCTTCTATCACAGTGACCAATCAATCTTTATTATTTTTTACAGTTAAACATATGTGATATAAATAGTTCTACCCTACGCATTTTATGTGGAATAAACTTATTGCTACACTATTATGTGCTGTCCTGCCTCTCCTGGACATTGTACACTAAGCCTCCATGGTGTCCGGCCTCTCCTGGACATTGCACACTAAGACCCAATAGTGTCCTGTCTCTCCTGGACATTGTACACTGAGCCTCTATGCTGTACTGTCTCTCCTGGACATTGTACACTAAGCCTCCATGGTGTCCTGTCTCTCCTGGACATTGTACACTGAGCCTCTATGGTGTCCTGCCTCTCCTGGACATTGTACACTAAGACCCAATGGTGTCCTGTCTCTCCTGGACATTGTACACTAAGCCTCCATGGTGTCCGGCCTCTCCTGGACATTGTACACTAAGCCTCCTTGGTGTCCTGCCTCTCCTGGACATTGTACACTAAGCCTCTATGGTGTCCTGCCTCTCCTGGACATTGTACACTAAGCCTCCATGGTGCCCGGCCTCTCCTGGACATTGTACACTAAGCCTCCATGGTGTCCTGTCTCTCCTGGACATTGTACACTAAGCCTCCATGCTGTACTGTCTCTCCTGGACATTGTACACTAAGCCTCCATGGTGTCCTGCCTCTCCTGGACATTGTACACTAAGCCTCCATGGTGTCCGGCCTCTCCTGGACATTGTACACTAAGCCTCCATGGTGTCCTGCCTCTCCTGGACATTGTACACTAAGCCTCCATGGTGTCCTGCCTCTCCTGGACATTGTACACTAAGCCTCCATGGTGTCCTGCCTCTCCTGGACATTGTACACTAAGCCTCCATGGTGTCCTGCCTCTCCTGGGCATTGTACACTAAGCCTCCATGGTGTCCTGTCTCTCCTGGACATTGTACACTAAGCCTCCATCGTGCCCGGCCTCTCCTGGACATTGTACACTAAGCCTCCATGGTGTCCTGTCTCTCCTGGACATTGTACACTAAGCCTCCATGGTGCCCGGCCTCTCCTGGACATTGTACACTAAGACCCAATAGTGTCCTGTCTCTCCTGGACATTGTACACTGAGCCTCCATGGTGTCCTGTCTCTCCTGGACATTGTACACTAAGCCTCCATGGTGTCCGGCCTCTACTGGACATTGTACACTAAGCCTCCATGGTGTTCTGCCTCTCCTGGACATTGTACACTAAGCCTCCATGGTGTCCGGCCTCTCCTGGACATTGTACACTAAGCCTCCATGGTGTCCGGCCTCTCCTGGACATTGTACACTAAGCCTCCATGGTGTCCTGCCTCTCCTGGACATTGTACACTAAGCCTCCATGGTGTCCTGTCTCTCCTGGACATTGTACACTAAGCCTCCATGGTGCCCGGCCTCTCCTGGACATTGTACACTAAGACCCAATAGTGTCCTGTCTCTCCTGGACATTGTACACTGAGCCTCCATGGTGTCCTGTCTCTCCTGGACACTGTACACTAAGCCTCCATGGTGTCCGGCCTCTACTGGACATTGTACACTAAGCCTCCATGGTGTTCTGCCTCTCCTGGACATTGTACACTAAGACCCAATAGTGTCCTGTCTCTCCTGGACATTGTACACTAAGCCTCCATGGTGTCCGGCCTCTCCTGGACATTGTACACTAAGCCTCCTTGGTGTCCTGCCTCTCCTGGACATTGTACACTAAGCCTCCATGGTGTCCTGCCTCTCCTGGACATTGTACACTAAGACCCAATGGTGTCCTGCCTCTCCTGGACATTGTACACTAAGCCTCCATGGTGTCCGGCCTCTACTGGACATTGTACACTAAGCCTCCATGGTGTCCTGTCTCTCCTGGACATTGTACACTAAGCCTCCATGGTGTCCTGCCTCTCCTGGACATAGTACACTAAGCCTCCATGGTGTCCTGCCTCTCCTGGACATTGTACACTAAGCCTCTATGGTGTCTGGCCTCTCCTGAACATTGTACACTAAGCCTCCATGGTGTCCTGTCTCTCCTGGACATTGTACACTAAGCCTCCATGGTGTCCTGTCTCTCCTGGACATTGTACACTAAGCCTCCATGGTGTCCTGTCTCTCCTGGACATTGTACACTAAGCCTCCATGGTGTCCGGCCTCTCCTGGACATTGTACACTAAGCCTCCATGGTGTCCGGCCTCTCCTGGACATTGTACACTAAGCCTCCATGGTGTCCGGCCTCTCCTGGACATTGTACACTAAGCCTCCATGGTGTCCTGCCTCTCCTGGACATTGTACACTAAGCCTCCATGGTGTCCGGCCTCTCCTGGACATTGTACACTAAGCCTCCATGGTGTCCAGCCTCTCCTGGACATTGTACACTAAGCCTCCATGGTGTCCGGCCTCTCCTGGACATTGTACACTAAGCCTCCATGGTGTCCTGCCTCTCCTGGACATTGTACACTAAGCCTCCATGGTGTCCTGCCTCTCCTGGACATTGTACACTAAGCCTCCATGTTGTCCTGTCTCTCCTGTACATTGTACACTAAGCCTCCATGGTGTCCTGTCTCTCCTGGACATTGTACACTAAACCTCCATGGTGTCCTGTCTCTCCTGGACATTGTACACTAAGCCTCCATGGTGTCCGGCCTCTCCTGGACATTGTACACTAAGCCTCCATGGTGTCCTGTCTCTCCTGGACATTGTACACTAAGCCTCCATGGTGTCCTGCCTCTCCTGGACATTGTACACTAAGCCTCCATGGTGTCCGGCCTCTCCTGGACATTGTACACTAAGCCTCCATGGTGTCCTGCCTCCTGGACATTGTACACTAAGCCTCCATGGTGTCCTTCCTCTCCTGGACATTGTACACTAAGCCTCCATGGTGTCCGGCCTCTCCTGGACATTGTACACTAAGCCTCCATGGTGTCCTGTCTCTCCTGGACATTGTACACTAAGCCTCCATGGTGTCCGGCCTCTCCTGGACATTGTACACTAAGCCTCCATGGTGTCCTGTCTCTCCTGAACATTGTACACTAAGCCTCCATGGTGTCCGGCCTCTCCTGGACATTGTACACTAAGCCTCCATGGTGTCCTGCCTCTCCTGGACATTGTACACTAAGCCTCCATGGTGTCCTGCCTCTCCTGGACATTGTACACTAAGCCTCCATGGTGTCCGGCCTCTCCTGGACATTGTACACTAAGCCTCCATGGTGTCCAGCCTCTCCTGGACATTGTACACTAAGCCTCCATGGTGTCCGGCCTCTCCTGGACATTGTACACTAAGGGCCACATTTATCACTTTTGTGCGCCTAAGTGTAGTAGTTGCGCCTAAATTCGGGCGCACTGTTTTGCCAGAATTATCACATAGCTACAACCATCTGTGATAAGTATATTTTCTGCCTCTCATTAATCACTTTACTTTAACACAGTTTAGGCGCAGTTTAGGCGCAATGTTAGATTCAGGCACTTACATGTGATCCTGCTACAAGCTCCTCTCTGCTTCTCCCACAGCCCAGAATGAAGATAACACTCACAGCAGCACCCAGGTGTGTGACACCCAGCACCCAGTGACCTCCTCAGCAGCACCCAGGTGTGTGACACCCAGCACCCAGTGACCTCCTCAGCAGCACCCAGGTGTGTGACACCCAGCACCCAGTGACCTCCTCAGCAGTGGCTTCTCCTGGAGGGGATCCCCTAGTGCTGGTCTCCTGCTGCACCCCTGTAATTCTGCACAATATCCCCCTCAGACACTGTGCAGAATTACATGGGGGACACTTGTCTGTAGTATCTGCAAAATTCTGCAAGCTTCTGCAAACTTGTGCAAACTTCTCTTCTGTGAGCTCAGGTTTTGCAGAATATTTTGTAAATAGAAGGTGATGAACTGTAAATAGAGTCTGCAGCTCCTGTCTGTAATGTATCTAATTGTATCTATTATATGCTCCAGTGTCTGGCTGAGCTCTGCTGCTAGAAATGAGCTGTTCTGCAAAGGGGCTCAGTGCTTTCTTCTCAGATAACGCCACCTTCGGGCTGGAGTGTTTTTGCGCCCGTTTTTGCGCCTAAATGCAAAAGTCGCACGTGATGAATATCATTAGGCGCAGCAAAACATCTGGAATTGAACGATAGATGAGGGAAAGGTGGTTATTTTTGCTGCGCGGCTAATTTGACGTTTAATCGCAAAAACGGTGCGCCTAAACGAAAAGGCGCAAAAACAACAGAAAAAACAAGTGATAAATGTGGCCCCAAGCCTTAATGGGGTCCGACCTCTCCTGGACATTGTACACTAAACCTCCATGGTGTCCTGCCTCTCCTGGACATTGTACACTAAGCCTCCATGGTGTCCAGCCTCTCCTGGACATTGTACACTAAGCCTCCATGGTGTCCTGCCTCTCCTGGACATTGTACACTAAGCCTCCATGGTGTCCTGCCTCTCCTGGACATTGTACACTAAGCCTCCATGGTGTCCTGTCTCTCCTGGACATTGTACACTAAGCCTCCATGGTGTCCTGCCTCTCCTGGACATTGTACACTAAGCCTCCATGGTGTCCGGCCTCTCCTGGACATTGTATATTACTGTCCACCTTTGAGCTTTGACTGTAGAACAGTATAACCTAGTCCTAGTGGATCTAATATTTTACTACATTCACTGAGATTCTGCCCAATGGGCCAGATGTATCATTTGTTTTATTTGGTTGCACCAAACTAGGGTGCATCAAAAATAACCATGTTACCTATCAAGATGTTTTGCTGCTCCCACTAATGATTCGTCGACTTTCATTTAGGCACAATTTTTGTGCAAAATCATTCCAGCCTGAAGAAGAAAACACTGAGCTCTTATGCAGAGCCGTGTATAACCTGTATGGTACAGCAGCAGAGCAGTGTATCCCCTGTATAGTACAGCAGCAGAGCAGTGTATCCCCTGTATAGTACAGCAGCAGAGCAGTGTATCCCCTGTATAGTACAGCAGCAGAGCAGTGTACCCCCTGTATAGTACAGCAGCAGAGCAGTGTATCCCCTGTATAGTACAGCAGCAGAGCAGTGTATCACCTGTATAGTACACCAGCAGAGCGGTGTATCCCCTGTATGGTACAGCAGCAGAGCAGTGTATCCCCTGTATAGTACAGCAGCAGAGCAGTGTATCTCCTGTATAGTACAGCAGCAGAGCAGTGTATCCCCTGTATAGTACAGCAGCAGAGCAGTGTATCCCCTGTATAGTACAGCAGCAGAGCCGTGTATAACCTGTATAGTACAGCAGCAGAGCAGTGTATCCCCTGTATAGTACAGCAGCAGAGCAGTGTATCCCCTGTATAGTACAGCAGCAGATCAGTGTATCCCCTGTATAGTACAGCAGCAGAGCAGTGTATCCCCTGTATAGTACAGCAGCAGAACAGTGTATCTCCTGTATAGTACAGCAGCAGAGCAGTGTATCCCCTGTATAGTACAACAGCAGAGCAGTGTATCCCCTGTATAGTACAGCAGCAGAGCAGTGTATCCCCTGTATAGTACAGCAGCAGAGCAGTGTATCCCCTGTATAGTACAGCAGCAGAGCAGTGTATCCCCTGTATAGTACAGCAGCAGAGCAGTGTATCCCCTGTATAGCATAGCAGCAGAACAGTGTATCCCCTGTATAGCACAGCAGCAGAGCAGTGTATCCCCTGTATAGCAAAGTAGCAGAGCAGTGTATCCCCTGTATAGTACAGCAGCATAGCAGTGTATCCCCTGTATAGTACAGCAGCAGAGCAGTGTATCCCCTGTATAGTACAGCAGCAGAGCAGTGTATCCCCTGTATAGTACAGCAGCAGAGCAGTGTATCCCCTGTATAGTACAGCAGCAGAGCAGTGTATCTCCTGTATAGTACAGCAGCAGAGCAGTTTATCCCCCTGTATATTACAGCAGCAGAGCAGTGTATCCCCTGTATAGTACAGCAGCAGAGCAGTGTATCCCCTGTATAGTACAGCAGCAGAGCAGTGTATCTCCTGTATAGTACAGCAGCAGAGCAGTGTATCTCCTGTATAGTACAGCAGCAGAGCAGTTTATCCCCCTGTATATTACAGCAGCAGAGCAGTGTATCCCCTGTATAGTACAGCAGCAGAGCAGTGTATCCCCCGTATAGAAGAGCAGCAGAGCAGTGTATCCCCCGTATAGAAGAGCAGCAGAGCAGTGTATCCCCCGTATAGAAGAGCAGCAGAGCAGTGTATCCCCCGTATAGTAGAGCAGCAGAGCAGTGTATCCCCTGTATAGTAGAGCAGCAGAGCAGTGTATCCCCTGTATAGTACAGCAGCAGAGCAGTGTATCCCCTGTATAATACAGCGGCAGAGCGGTGTATCCCCTGTATAGCACAGCGGCAGAGCTTTGTATCCCCTGTATAGCATAGCAACAGAGCAGTGTATCCCCTGTATAGTACAGCAGCAGAGCAGTGTATCCCCTGTATAGCATAGCGGCAGAGCAGTGTATCCCCTGTATAAGACATGTGGCAGAGCAGTGTATCCCCTGTATAGCATAGCGGCAGAGCAGTGCATCCCCTGTGTAAGACATGTGGCAGAGCAGTGTATCCCCTGTATAGTACAGCGGCAGAGCTCAGCCAGTGTTTACACTACGTGTAGCCTCTGTTTACAGTTCATGACCTTCTATTTACAAACAATCTGCAAAAGCAGCATCTCAGCGCAGGATATAAGAGAAGTGTGTGGGAGCTGCAGAGAGGACGGTAGTGATGGGAATTACAGCTCTTCCTAGTGACTCATTAGGCTCCACTCAATAAGAAGAGCAGGCTCTTGTGGTTCCTGAACAGCTCCCTATTAAATATATAATAGGGAGCCGAAGGCCAGTCAATCACCTCATGCCACTCCAGGATGGAGAAATTCTTTAAAGGGGTTTTCCCATGAAACAAAATTCTCGAATTTCAATCCCCTTGTAATGTTAACACAATAAAGATCATTTGTAACCCTTTACTTCACAATTTTACGATGTTTCATTACTGTTTTAGCTCCTATCACTCCCTAGGATGGTCAGTGCAAAATTCTAGGCTGTGGGCGGGGACTCTCTAACCAGTGTGGGAAATGGGACCCTTCAGACAGACTTGTTGTCTGGCACAAATTCACATCCAGGCAGGTTTATCCAAATAAAAGTCCAAAGATTTATTTAACACAGTCCAACAAGAACTCAAGAAGCTTTCTTCAGCATAAAACCAAAATATAGGGGGTCATTTACTAAGGGCCTGATTCACGTTTTCCCGACGTGTTACCCAAATATTTCCAATTTGCGCCAATTTTTCTTGAATTGCCCGTGTTTTTGGTGCACACGATCGGATTGTAGCGCATCGGCCCCGGCATGCACGCAACGGAAATTGGGGGACGTGGGCGAACGAAAAACCGCCGGATTCTTAGAAACCGCTGAATGAAAAAAAAAAAAGTGTTGCTGGACAAGCGTTTACATTCACCAAGTATAGGTTCGTAAACTCCGGCGGACTTCAGCGCAGCAGCGACACCTGGTGGGCGTCGGAGGAACTGCCTTAGTGAATGGCCAGAAGACCCGAATCGACCGCAGAGAACGCACCGCTGGATCGCGAATGGACCGGGTAAGTAAATCTGCCCCATAATGTCCTTAGTTTCAGGGTAGCAGTACAAAAGGAATAGTCCAACAATGGCTTTCACCCAGCTTTTCAGGCTTTTGCTCGCGCTGTGTAGTCCAGGACCCAGCACCTTTTTCCTCTGTCCATTTGCTCCTCAACAATCTGAACACACACACCTGCAGCTAAAGGGTCAGGTATATAACAGGTCATGGAGTATGAAGAGGAGTTGTCAAGGCAGGAACTGTGGAGCATCTAAACCATGGATCTAAAGTCCAGTTACAAAACCATGGCCCCTATAACATGAAAACCAGGAGCCTTAAAGGGACATACTGCCCATCTATCACTCTACCAAGTGATGGTTTACACCAGACACATTGGGGCAGATTTACTTACCTGGTCCTGTCGCGATCCAGCAGCGCTGCTGCGCTGAAGTCCGTCGGAGTTCGCTGGAGTTCACGATCCGTTGCTGGGTGCAGGTAAGCACGTGTCAAGCGACACTTTTTTTTTAAACACCGCGTTTTTTCCGAATCCGTCAGGTTTTCTGATGGCCACGCCCCCCCCATTTCCGTGGCGTGCATGCCGGCGCCGATGTGCCACAATCCGATCGCGTGCACCGAAAACCCAGGGCAATTCAGGTAAAATCGGCGAAAAATGGTAATATTCGGGTAAACCAACGGAAAAATGCGATTCGGGCCCTTAGTAAATGACACCCCTTATGATCCCTGTAGTTCTGTGAGCTGACAATGTGGTTAGATTATCAGGGTCCAGGGTTATATACACTTTCATCTGGCTTCTGAACATTGTACTAGTATCTGACATGTAGAAAGAGAGATTAGACAGATCAGTGATAAAATGAGATCCAAGAGATGCCTATTGCACACAATGTCAAGCCTCCTACATCTCTGCTATTCCACAACACACAACATAAATTATGGATTTTCTGTTAATAACTGTGAATTAGAGATTGGGGCACATTTACTCACCCGTCCGGAGGAGTCCACCGTAAGTGCATTGTCCGACGATCATGCACTGTGCCGCGATTCACGTAGATCGTGCGCCTGATATCCTGCATGTGTCACTTCCCCACTCAGGTCCGACGGAGTTCACCCTCCTGGTGCATGGAAGTGCTTGATCTTGCGACTCAATTTGAAAGTTAAATCACACGCTTTATCCGAATCAGTTGGATCGTCCAATGGCACATCCCCTGATTTCTGACGTATGAAATCCATCGCAGTTGCGAAAAAATTCCATTGCGTTAAATACCTGTCACAGCTATGCAAAACCTGAAAACGTCGGAAAGTGTGACAAAAGTGCAGCCGCGAACCCTTCGTAAATAAGCCCCATTGTGTTATTTTGTTATCCTGAGTGTTTTTAAGAAACTTGTGTTCTTGAGAATACCCGTTTAAGTTTATAGATTGAAAAGCAGTGGATCAGAGCAGGTTGGACCCCAATGTTCTGAAAATGGGACTTATGTGACTGGACACCAAGAGAAGGCGGAGATACTCAGGTTTTTTTTAAATCTCTGTTTATACAATAAAAGAAAAAACGTGGGTGGTGCAAGTGCTGAGGATCTGGTGGGGGTGGTGCCAGTGCTGAGGATCTGGTGGGGGTGGTGCCAGTGCTGTGGTTCTGGTGATGTGGTGCCAGTGCTGGGGATCTGGTGAGGGTCTGGAGTAGGAGCCAGTTCTGTCGATCTGTTGTTGGTGCTAAGGATCTGTTGCAGGTGGCGTTAGAGCTGAAAATCTGGTGAGGGTGGTGCCACTGCTGATTATCTGGTGAGGGTGGCGCCAGTGCTGAGGATCTGGTGTGGACGGCACCAGCGCTTAGCATCTGGTGAGGGTGGTGCCAGTGCTCAGGATCTGGTAAAAGTGGTGCCAGTGCTGAGGATCTGGTGAGGGTGGTTCCAGTGCTGAGGATCTGGTGAAGGTGGTGCCGGTGCTGAGGATCTGGTGAGGGTGGTGCCAGTGCTGAGGATCTGGTGAAGGTGGTGCCAGTGCTGAGGATTTGGTGTTGGTGGTGCCAGTGCTGAGGATCTGGTGAAGGTGGTGCCAGTGCTGAGGATCTGGTGAAGGTGTGCCAGTGCTGAGGATCTGGTGAAGGTGGTGCCGGTGCTGAGGATCTGGTGAGGGTGGTGCCAGTGCTGAGGATCTGGTGAAGGTGGTGCCAGTGCTGAGGATTTGGTGTTGGTGGTGCCAGTGCTGTGCTGTGTATATAGTATCTCCATATAACTACAGAAAACCTGCTGTGGATATAGTATCACAAGGCATTAAGCTGTGTAGTGTAATACAGTCTATGGAGGATGGGAGTAGTACAAGCTGTGTAGTGTAATACAGACTATGGAGGATGGGAGTCATACAAGCTGTGTAGTGTAATACAGACTATGGAGGATGGGAGTCATACAAGCTGTGTAGTGTAATACAGTCAATGGAGGATGGGAGTAGTACAAGCCGTGTAGTGTAGTACAGTCTATGGAGGATGAGGGGAGTAGTACAAGCTGTGTAGTGTAATACAGTCTATGGAGGATGAGGGGAGTAGTACAAGCTGTGTAGTGTAGTACAGTCTATGGAGGATGAGGGGAGTAGTACAAGCTGTGTAGTGTAATACAGTCTATGGAGGATGGGAGTAGTACAAGCGGTGTAGTACAGTCTATGGTGGATGAGGGGAGTAGTACAAGCTGTGTAGTGTAATACAATATGGAGGATGGGAGTAGTAGTACAAGCTGTGTAGTGTAATACAGTCTATGGGACAAGCAAAAAATGGGGTAAGGTATTTACACTATGAAAGGTAGACACATCTAGTAAAGTATAGAAGAGAAAAGCAGATGTGTATATGGACAAAAAATCTTTATTAAAGAAAGAGGCACAGGTTAAAAACAATTAAAAAACCCTATCTGGGTATACAATCAAAGAACTCCCCAAGCAATAGCGGTGTATTAACTCCGAGTAAGGGTAATGTATTGAGCTGGGCAAGCAGACGAGTAGATGATAAGTATACACATAACCCAGTATGATAGGAGTGTGAGTAAAGTAGAGAGAGCTGCAGCCCAACATACAAGATATAAACACAGTAAGATAGAGTACATTACTGTATGTGCAAGACCTGGGGAGAGTGGATGGCCCCATGCGTATCCCCGTCTCGCGGGCTTCGTCATGGGATGCCTGTGTATTGCGCATTCTAAGGGCCCGATTCGCGTTTTCCCGACGTGTTACCTGAATATTTCCGATTTGCGCCGATTTTCCCTCAATTGCCCCGGGATTTTGGCGCACGCGATCGGATTGTGGCGCGTCGGCGCCGGCATGCACGCGATGGAAATCGGGGGCGTGGCAGAACGAAAACCCGACGGATTCGGAAAAACCACCGCATTTAAAAAAAAAAAGTGTCGCGAAAAAATATATAGACATATTCATGCTCGATAGACGATAGACTACAGACCCAGAGTAAACATTATATTTCATAAAACACCATGTTATCAACCATATTGCAAGACCCTAGACCAGTGATGGCGAACCTTTTAGAGACCGAGTGCCCAAACTACAACCAAGACCTACTTATTTATCGCAAAGTGCCAACATAGAAATTTAATTTGTGATTTATACTCCCTGCTCTGTTCCAATTTTCATTGATACCAGCCCCTGAGGACACCAATAAAGCAGAAAATAGAAGAAATTTGGATGATCATTGTAGCTTCCCTCCACGGTCCCATAAACAGGAAGAATTGTCAGGGTCGGAGCAGGAGCCACAATGATAATCCAGATCCATTCCACTCCTCCAGTAGTCCCAGGTAGCACTGTCACAAATAGCTCTGTGCACAGCAAGTTCTGGGCTGCCTGGGACTGCAGGAAGATACCTGGAGTCATCTCTGGTGATGGCCTGAGTGCCCACAGAAAGGGCTCTGAGTGCCACCTCTGGCACCCGTGCCATAGGTTAGCCACCAGTGCCCTAGACCTTTAACAAACTCAAATGCAAAGTTAGTACGGTTATACGAAAGTTCCCCATCCTATTCATTACTCAATATTATGAGCAATAAGAAAAAATGGGGAAAAAGGAAATAAAAGAATATTTATGTCCCTAAGTTATACAATTCATGCTAAACGCTATTATAATGCAAACAACAACACATATAAAGATCACCAGATCCCCAGCACTGGCACCACATCACCAGATCCACAGCACTGGCACCACCCCCACCAGATCCTCAGCACTTGCACCACCCCCACCAGATCCTCAGCACTTGCACCACCCACGTTTTTTCTTTTATTGTATAAACAGAGATTTAAAAAAAACCTGAGTATCTCCGCCTTCTCTTGGTGTCCAGTCACATAAGTCCCATTTTCAGAACATTGGGGTCCAACCTGCTCTGATCCACTGCTTTTCAATCTATAAACTTAAACTGGTATTCTCAAGAAGACAAGTTTCTTAAAAACACTCAGGATAACAAAATAACACAATGGGGGTCATTTACTAAGGGCCCGATTCGCGTTTTCCCGACGTGTTACCCGAATATTTCCGATTTGCGCCGATTGTACCTGAATTGCCCCGGGATTGTGTCGCACGCGATCGGATTGTGGCGCATCGGCGCCGGCATGCGCGCGACGGAAATCGGGGGGCGTGGCCGAACGAAAACCCGACGTATTCGGAAAAACCGCCGCATTTAAAAACCGAAAAAGTGTCGCTTGGTGACCGCTTACCTTCACCTGGTCCGAGGTGGTGCATTCCGGCGCGTGGAGATGATTTTCAGCGCAGCAGCGCCACCTGGTGGACGGCGGAGGAACTGCCTTCATGAATCCCGGCCGGACCCGAATCCAGAGTAGAGAACGCGCCGCTGGATCGCGAATGGGCCGGGTAAGTAAATTTGCCCCAAAGTGTCTATTGCTCAATAAAACAACACAGAACAGGCAGCACAAATAACGGCGCATCTAAAGTGTCTCCAGTGTCTAACAAAATAACCTGGAATCAAACGACGAAAATGACAGCACAAATATAACTGCGCTTCTAAAGTGTCAAGTGCTATAAAAACCACCATGAAAAAGAAAGTATCAAGTACTATTGAAAGAAATAATACGTAGCTAAAAGGAACGGCGCGTATGACTGTGTCACACCAGAGCAGCAAGGGAACAGATCTTACCTTATAGCAATTATAATACAAAACATACGTAGCTATAAATGACTTTAGGGGTATTTAAGGGCACTATGCGCAATACACTGGCAACCCCTGACGAAGCCCACAAGACGGGCTCTTGCACATACAGTAATGTACTCTATCTTACTGTGTTTATATCTTGTATGTTGGGCTGCAGCTCTCTCTACTTTACTCACACTCCTATCATACTGGGTTATGTGTATACTTATCATCTACTCGTCTGCTTGCCCAGCTCAATACATTACCCTTACTCGGAGTTAATACATCGCTATTGCTTGGGGAGTTCTTTGATTGTATACCCAGATAGGGTTTTTTAATTGTTTTTAACCTGTGCCTCTTTCTTTAATAAAGATTTTTTGTCCATATACACATCTGCTTTTCTCTCAGGGCCGGTGCTATGGGTAGGCAAAGTGGGCAATTGAAAGGGGAGACTCTCTTCTTTCAACTGAATCTTGAATTGTGTTTCTAGGTGCCAGGGATCCAGAGATATTCAGGTTTAAAGTGAGAATATCAGGTGCCATTTTTATATATAAAAATCACTCCCGACAGCAGTTTAACAGTTAATATCTCCGTTCTATATCTCTCTTTATCAGTTAATATCTCTCTCTCTTCTACTGTATTTATCTCTCATATCCATCTCCTGTATATTTCATCTACTTTAAAGTTCTGCATCTAGAAATCTCTATCATCTTTAATATTTATCTTCTATCATAATAATTATAATTAATAATTCTTTATTTATATAGCGCACACAGATTCCGCAGAGCTGCACAGAGCTTCCCAAATCAGTCCCTGTCCCCAATGGGGCTCACAATCTAATGAGCCTAGCAGTAATTTTTGTGGGAGGAAACCGGAGGATCCGGAGGAAACCCACGCAAACACAGAGAGAACTTACAAAATCTTTGCAGATGTTGACCAGCGCTACAAGGCTGTAGTGCTAACCACTGCACCCCCGTGCTTCCCATCAATCTCCCTATCATCTATCTATCTCCTATAAAATTCTCCCATATTATAGTTTGTTTTACCATACTAAAGGGAGCCTCTTGTTGACTGTGACTGGTCATAAAATAGTTTTATGTTTAGGCCCCACAGTTTACAGTCTATGGAGGATACAAGTAATAGATTCATGTGACTTAGACACTTTTACTTACCCGGTCCAGTCGCGATCCAGCGTCGTGTTCTCCGACGCTGATTCGGGTCTGCCGGGATTCACTAAGGTCCGTGCGCCCGATGTCCACCAGGTGTCGCTGCTGCGTCGAGGTCCGCTGAAGTTCACCAGAGTTCACCTTCTATTTCTTGGTGCAGGTAAGTGTGTGTCAAGCTACACTTTTTTTTTTTTTTTAAATTCCGCAGTTTTTCCAAATCCGTCGTTTTCCGACTGCCACGCCCCTGACTTCCGTCGCATGCAAGCCGGCGCCGATGTGCCACAATCCAATCGCGTGCAGAATTTGGCGCAAATCGGTAATATTCGGGAATCCCGACAAAAAAAGCGAATGACCCCCGGAGTGTTTGGAGTCCACTTGGCAAATGAGGTTCAATCTGGATACATGTAAGATTCTGCACCTGGGGGCTGATAATCCACATGTAACATATGTTCTTGGGAAAATAAATCTGGGAGAGTCCCTTGTTGAGACGGACCTGGGTGACTAGTAGATCATAGATTAAATAACAGCACAATGTCAATGAGCTGCCTCTAAAGCCAGCAAGATCTTGTCGTGTCCCGAGGTCTGGACTCCCGGGATAGGTATGTAATATTACCACTATACACGGCATTGGTCCTGCCTCACCTGGAATATGCCCTCAAGTTCTGGGCACCGGTCCATAAAAAAGAAACCCTGGAGCCGGAGAGCGTTCAATGTGGACTCACAGCAATGAGAAGGGGTACAGAGGGTCTCAGTTATGAGGAAAGAACAACTAGATCTATTTAGTCTGGAAAAGAGACAACTACGAGGGTACATGACTAATTTATATAAATATATTAAAATATTGTGGAAAGATGTTTCAGATTAAATCAAATAAAAAGACAAGGTGGAAAGTCTGCGTCTGGAGAAAACAAGGTTTAATCACCAGAGGCGACACAAGGCTTCTTTACTATGAGAACTGTCAATATGTGGTATAGCCGAGCTTAAGCGCTGGTCACAGCAGGAACAGCAGAGAGCTCAGGAGCAGAGAACAACAGGGACAGTGGAGAGCTCAGGAGCATAGCACAGCAGGAACAGCAGAGAGCTCAGGAGCAGACCACAGCAGGGATAGCAGAGTGCTCAAGAGCAGAGTACATCAGGGACAGCAGAGGGCTCAGGAGCAGAGCACAGCAGGGACAGCAGAGAGCTCAGGAGCAGAACACAGCAGGGACAACAGAGAGCTTAGGAGCAGATCACAGCAGGGACAGCAGAGTTCAGGAGCAGAACACACCAGGAACAGTACAGAGCACAGGCACTGGTCACAGTAGGGACAGCAGAGAGCTCAGGAGCAGAACACAGCAGGGACAACAGAGCTTAGGAGCAGATCACAGCATGGACAACAGAGTTCAGGAGCAGAGCACAGCAGGGACAGTACAGAGCACAGGCACTGGTCACAGTAGGGACAACAGAGAGCTGAGGAGCAGAGCACAGCAGGGACTGCAGAGAGCTAGGGAGCACAGCACAGCAGGGACAGCAGAGAGCTCAGGAGCACAGCACAGCAGGGACAGCAGAGAGCTCGGGACCAGAGCACACTAGGGACAGCAGAGGGCTCTAGAGCAGAGCACAACAGGAACTGCAGAGAGCTCAGGAGCAAAGCACAGCAGGGACAGCAGAGAGCTCGGGGGCAGAGCACAGCAGGGACAGCAGAGAGCTCAGGAGCAGAGCACAGCAGGGACAGTACAAAGCACAGGCACTGGTCACAGTAGGGACAGCAGAGAGCTGAGGAGCAGAGCACAGCAGGGACATCAGAGAGCTCAGGAGCATGGAACAGCAGGGACAGTAGAGAGCTCAGGAGCACAGCAGGGACAGCAGAGGGCTCAAGAGCAGAGCACAGCAGGGACAGCAGAGAGCTCGGGAGCAGAGCACAGTAGGGACAGCAGAGAGTTCGGGACCAGAGCACACTAGGGACAGCAGAGGGCTCTAGAGCAGAGCACAGCAGGGACTGCAGAGAGCTCAGAAGCAAAGCACAGCAGGGACAGTACACAGCACAGGCACTGGTCACAGTAGGAACAGCAGAGAGCTAAGGAACAGAGCACAGCAGGAACATTAGAGAGCTCAGGAGCACAGCATATCAAGGACAGCAGAGAGCTTAGGAGCAGAGCACAGCAGGGACAGCAGAGAGCTCGAGAGCAGAGCACAGCAGGGACAGCAGAGAGCTCGGGAGCAGAGCCTAGTAGGGACAGCAGAGAGCTCGGGAGCAGAGCACATCACGGACAGCAGAGCGCTTAGGAGCACAGCAGGGACAGCAGAGAGCTCAGAAGCACAGCAGGGGCAGCAGAGAGCTCAGGAGAACAGCAGGGACAGCAGAGAGCTCAAGAGCTGAGAGCTTGGGACCAGAGCACAGCATGGACAGCAGAGGGCTCGGGAGCAGAGCACAGCAGGGACAGCAGAGAGCTCGAGAGCAGAGCACAGCAGGGACAGTAGAGGGGTTGGGAGAAGGGACAGTAGAGGGCTCAGAAGCAGAGCACAGCAGAGAGTTCGGGAGCAGAGCACAGCAGAGAGTTCAGGAGCAGAGCACAGCAGGGACAACAGAGAGTTCAGGAGCAGAGCACAGCACGGACAGCAGAGAGCTGAGAAGCATAGCACAGAAGGGACATCGGAGAGCTCAGGAGCATAGCACATCACGGACAGCGGAGAGCTCAGGAGCACAGCAGGGACAGCAGAGAACTCAGAAGCACAGCAGGGACAGCAGAGAGCTCAGGAGCACAGCAGGGACAGCAGAGAGCTCAAGAGCAGAGCACAGCAGGGAGAGCAGAGAGCTCGGGACCAGAGTACAGCAGGGATAGCAGAGGGCTCGGGATCAGAGCACAGCAGGGACAGCAGAGAGCTCGAGATCAGAGCACAGCAGGGACAGCAGAGGGCTCGGGAGCAGAGCACAGCAGGTACAGCAGAGAGCTCGAGAGCAGAGCACAGCAGGGACAGCAGAGGGCTCGGGAGCAGAGCACAGCAGGGACAGCAGAGGGCTCAGGAGAAGGGACAGCAGAGAGGTCGAGAGGAGAGCACAGTAGGGACAGCAGAGAGCTCGAGAGCAGAGGACAGCAGAGGGCTCTGGAGCAGAGCACATCAGGGACAGCAGAGGACTCAGGAGCAGAGCACAGCAGGGATTGCAGAGAGTTCAGGAGCAAAGCACAACAAGGATAGCAGAGGCCTTTAAGAAGGGTATAGATGCCTTTTTACATCTACATATTGATATATGCTATATAGAATTGTTTCCCTAAGTCCCTTCCTCATCCACCCTTCCTTTTCTTGGTTGAACTTGATGGACATGTGTCTTTTTTTTACCCATATGAGACTAGGGGAGAAGAGTATTATCCAGCAGGGAGAGGAGAGTGTGACTGGGAAAAGATAGACCGTCAGACTGTGGCGAGTAGAGTGCTGCAGAGAGAGGAGAGACCAGCAGAGTGTGGCAGGGAGAGAAGAGACTGTGGGGAGAGTACCGTGGTGATGTGGATGGTGAGAGGAGAGTACGGTGGGGTGAACAAAGATGAGGAGAGTGTGGTTTGGAGAGGAGAGACGAGTAGAGAGCGGCAGTGAGAGCAGAGATGAATAGAGTGCAGCAGTAAGAAGAGTGATGAGGAGAGTGCGGCAGTGGGAGGAGAGGTGAGGAGAGTGCGGCAGTGGAAGGAGAGATGAGGAGAGTGCTGCAGTGGGAAGAGAGTGCGGCAGTGGGAGGAGAGATGAGGAGAGTGCGTCAGTGGGAGGAGAGATGAGGAGAGTGCGGCAGTGGGAGGAGAGTGCGGCAGTGGAAGGAGAGAGGAGAGTGCTGCAGTGAGAAGAGAGATGAGGAGAGTGCGGCAGTGGGAGGAGAGATGAGGAGAGTGTGGCAGTGGGAGGAGAGTGCAACAGTGGGAGGAGAGATGAGGAGAGTGCGGCAGTAAGAAGAGAGATGAGGAGATTGCGGCAGTAAGAAGAGAGATGAGGAGAGTGCGGCAGTGGGAGGAGAGATGAGGAGAGTGCGGCAGTGGGAGGTGAGAAGAAAGTGCGGCAGTGAGAAGAGAGATGAGGAGAGTGCGGCAGTGGGAGGAGAGAGGAGAGTGCGGCAGTGAGAAGAGAGATGAAGAGAGTGTGGCAGTAAGAAGAGAGATGAGGAGAGTGCGGCAGTAAGAAGAGAGATGAGGAGAGTGTGGCAGTGGGAGGAGAGATGAGGAGAGTGTGGCAGTGGGAGGAGAGATGAGGAGAGTGCGGCAGTGGGAGGAGAGATGAGGAGTGCGGCAGTGAGAAGAGAGATGAGGAGAGTGCGGCAGTAAGAAGAGTGATGAGGAGAGTGCGGCAGTGGGAGGAGAGAGGAGAGTGCGGCAGTGAGAAGAGAGATGAGGAAAGTGCGGCAGTAAGAAGAGAGATGAGTAGAGTGCGGCAGTGGGAGGAGAGATGAGGAGAGTGGGGCAGTGGGAGGAGAGATGAAGCGAGTGCGGCAGTAAGGAGATGAGGACACTTCGGCAGTGAGACAGGTCTGTTTTGGAATATTCACTTTATTATAAAATAAATTACAGCCTCCAATAACCTCCAGACGCAATCTCATTATCGTCATCATAATAAAATCTTTGGCTTGAAAGGACAGTTCTGCGCCCCCAGGTGGAGGGGCTGTGGGGGTCCTGACCTCAGTCTATACAGGGTCTCCCTCTCACCCTGTAGCCCTCCTAGTCGCTGTCCTCCTTGTCCTGCACTGTGGTCGTGGAGTGGTTGTACAGACCTTGCGCCATTAGGTGCAGCGCTAGTCCGTTCTTTAGGCCTGTTGCCTTCTTGATCTTGGCCCGCTTGTTCTGGAACCAGATCTTAATCTGGGACTCATTGAGGTTGAGCTCTTGGGCCAAGGTTTGACGCCGCTGCTCTGTGATGTAGCGATTGGCCTGGAACTCGGCCTTGAGTCGCTGCAGCTGCTCCGCGGTGAAGGCTGTGCGTGGCCTCTTGTCCTCCTTCTCACTCTTCTTCTTCTTCAGCTTCCGAGTGCGGGGTCCTGAAATGTAGAAGAGGGTACACAGATTAGTAAGGGCTGCAATAAAGAAGATGGGGCACAGATTAATGGGGGGGCTACAATATAGAAGAGGGTGCACAGATTAATGGGGGACTGCAATATAGAAGAGGGGGCACTGATTAATGGGGGCTACAATATAGAAGAGGGTGCACAGATTAGTAAGGGCTGCAATAAAGAAGAGGGGGCACAGATTAATGGGGGGGGCTACAATATAGAAGAGGGTGCACAGACTAATGGGGGGCTGCAATATAGAAGAGGGGGCACTGATTAACGGGGGCTACTATATAGAAGAGGGGGCACTGATTAATGGGGGGGCTCCAATATAGAAGAGGGGGCACTGATTAATGGGGGCTACTATATAGAAGAGGGGGCACTGATTAATGGGGGGGGCTCCAATATAGAAGAGGGCACACAGATTAATGGGGGGCTGCAATATAGAAGAGGGGCACTGATTAATGGGGACACTGCAATATAGAAGAGGGGACACTGATTAATGGGGGGCTGCAATATAGAAGAGGAGGCACTGATTAATGGGAGGCTACAATATAGAAAAGGGGGCACTGATTAATGGGGGGCTATAATTTAGAAGAGGGGCACAGATTAATGCGGGAGCTGTATTATAGAAGAGCGACACTGATTAATGGGGGCTGCAATGTAGAAGAGGGGGCACTGATTAATGGGGGGGGCTACAATATAGCAGATGGGCACTGATTAATAGGGGGCTACAATATAGAAGAGGGGGCACTGATTAATGGGGGGGCTACAATATAGAAGAGGGAGCACTGATTAATTGGGGGCTGCAATATAGAAGAGGGGGCACTGATTAATTGGGGGCTACAATATAGAAGAGGGAGCACTGATTAATTGGGGGCTACAATATAGAAGAGGGAGCACTGATTAATGGGGGGGCTACAATATAGAAGAGGGGGCACTGATTATTAGGGGGGCTAAAATATAAAAGAGGGGCACTGATTTATATAATAATAATTCTTAGATGCTTGCATTCTTGGTTTGCTTAGCATAATATTCTGACAAGTATGCTGCAGTTATACATTGAATGGATATAACACCACACTCTCTTCTCTTCTACAGGTAAATATCTCTGATTGCTGAATCCATTTTCACCCATCTACTGTGTCTTTAAATCCAATCTGACTTTCTGCCATGGTATATATCTGTTAATTGCCCTAGTATTGCATGTGTCTGTTTCTTTCTGTAACATTTGACCCTTTTCTGTCCTACCTGATTTAATGTTCATTTATGCCCCTCAATGAGTTTGTTTTTCTCTGTTCAGAACTTGATCCACAAGTGTTAAGTCTCCTAGATTCATCGTTTTACGAGCTAAATAAGGGCCTGGTCTCTTGTCTTCTCTGGGTATAAATTTAGGTGTTAGTATAGGGGGCTACAATATAGAAGAGGGGGCATTGATTAATGGGGGACTGCAATATAATAATGATAATGAATCACGGCCCTGACCCCCCGCTACACCATAATCCACACCCCTGACGCCCGCTATATTATGATCCACAGCCCTGACCCCTTCTATATGATTATCCACAGCCCTGACTCCGGCTATACCATGATCCAAAGACGTGACCCCTGACTATACCATAATCAAAAGCCCTGAACCCGGCAATAACATGATCCACCATAATCCATAATCCACAGCCCTGACCCCTGCTATATGATTATCCACAGCCCTGACTCCAGCTATACCATGATCCAAAGCCATGACTCCAACTATACCATAATCCACAGTCCTGAACCCGGCAATACCATGATCCACCATAATCCACAGCCCTGAACGGCAATACCATAATCCACAGCCTTGACTCCTGCTATACCATTATATACAGCCCTGACCCAACTATACCATAATCCACAGCACTGACCCTGTCTATACCACGATCCACAGCTATTATTCTGGCTATACCATAATCCACAGGCCTGACCCCAGCTTTACCATGATCCACAGCCATGACTCCTACTATACCATGATGCACTGCACTGACACCAGCTATACCATAATCCACAGCCCTGACCTCTGCTATACCATGACCCACAGCACTTACCCTGGATATACCATGATGCGCAGCGCTGACCCCGGATATACCATAATCCACAGTCTTTACCCCTGCTATATCATAATCCACAGCAATGATCCCGGCTCTACCATGATCCACTGCACTGACTCCATCTATACCATGATCCACAGTCCTAACCCCAGCTATACCATAATACACAACACTGACTCCGGCTATTCCATGATTCACAGCCCTGACCCCTGATATACCATAATCCACAGACCCAACCCTGTCTAAACCACAATCCACAGCTCTTATTATGAATATACCATAATCCACAGGCCTGAACGCGGCTATACCATGATTCACAGCCCTGACACCTGATATACCATAATCCACAGAACTGACCCTGTCTAAACCACAATCCACAGCTATTATTCTCGCTATACCATAATCCACAGGCCTGACCCTGGCTTTACCATGATCCACAGCCCTGACCCCTGCTATACCATGATCCACAGCCCTGACCCCAGCTATACCATGATCCACAGCCCTGACCCCGGCTATACCATGATCCACAGCCCTGACCCCGGGTATACCATAATCCACAGTCTTTACCCCTGCTATATCATAATCCACAGCAATGATCCCGGCTCTACCATGATCCACTGCACTGACTCCATCTATACCATGATCCACAGTCCTAACCCCAGCTATACCATAATACACAACACTGACTCCGGCTATTCCATGATTCACAGCCCTGACCCCTGATATACCATAATCCACAGACCCAACCCTGTCTAAACCACAATCCACAGCTCTTATTATGAATATACCATAATCCACAGGCCTGAACGCGGCTATACCATGATTCACAGCCCTGACACCTGATATACCATAATCCACAGAACTGACCCTGTCTAAACCACAATCCACAGCTATTATTCTGGCTATACCATAATCCACAGGCGTGACCCTGGCTTTACCATGATCCACAGCCCTGACCCCTGCTATACCATGATCCACAGCCCTGACCCCAGCTATACCATGATCCACAGCCCTGACCCCGGCTATACCATGATCCACAGCCCTGACCCCGGGTATACCATGATCCAAAGCATGACCTCTGCTATACTATGATCCAAAGCATGACACCGTCTATACCATGATCCACAGCCCTGACCCCGGCTATACCATGATCCAAAGCATGACCCCTGCTATACCTTGATCCACAGCTCTGAGCCAGGTATAGCACGATCCAAAGCAAGACCCCTGTTATATCATCCACAGCACTGACTCTGGCTATATCATGATGCAGAGCCCTGACCCCGGATACACCATAACCCACAGTCCTGACCCTGTCTAAACCACGATCCACAGCTATCATTCTGGCTATACCACAATCCACAGGCTTGATCCCAGATATACAATGATCCACAGCCCTGACCCAGGGTATACCATGATACAAAGCACGACACCTGCTAGACCATGATCCACAGCCCTGACCCCGGGTATACCATGATCCACAGCCCAGACGTTGGATATACCATAATCCATAGCCCTGACCCCTGCTATACCATGATGCAGAACCCTCACCCCTGCTATACGATAATCCACAGCCCTAAACCCGCTATTCCATGATCCACAGCCCTGACTTTGGCTATACTACGATCCACAGCCCTGACCTCAACTATACCACAATCCACATCCTTGATCCGGGATATACCATGATGCACAGCCCTGACCCCATCTATACCATAATCCACAGCTCTGACGCTGTCTATACTATAATCCACAGCCCTGACCCCGACTATACCATAATCCACAGCCCTGACCTTGGCTATACTACCATCCACAGCCCTGACCCCGACTATACCATGATTCGCAGCAATGACCCTGGCTATGCCATAATCCACAGCACTGGCATCAGCTATACCATGATCCGTAGCCCTGACCCCTGCTATACCGTAATCCACAGCATTGACCCTGTCTAAGCCACAATCCACAGCTGTTATTCTGGCTATACCATAATCCACAGGCCTGACTCCGGCTTTACCATGATCTACAGCCCTGACCCCTGCTATATCATTATATACAGCCCTGACGCCAGCTATACCATAATCCACAGCACTGGCCCCAGCTATACCATGATCCGTAGCCCTGACCCCTGCTATACCGTAATCCACAGCATTGACCCCAGCTATACCATAATCAACAGCCCTGACCCTGGCTATACCCATAACCATAAACCACAGCACTGACCCCGGCTATACCCTGATTCACAGCCCTGACCCCGATTATACCATAATCCACAGCCCTGACCCTGTCTAAGCCACAATCCACAGCTGTTATTCTGGCTATACCATAATCCACAGGCCTGACTCCGGCTTTACCATGATCTACAGCCCTGACCCCTGCTATATCATTATATACAGCCCTGACGCCAGCTATACCATAATCCACAGCACTGGCCCCAGCTATACCATGATCCGTAGCCCTGACCCCTGCTATACCGTAATCCACAGCATTGACCCCAGCTATACCATAATCAACAGCCCTGACCCTGGCTATACCCATAACCATAAACCACAGCACTGACCCCGGCTATACCCTGATTCACAGCCCTGACCCCGACTATACCATAATCCACAGCCCTGACCCTGTCTAAGCCACAATTCACAGCTGTTATTCTGGCTATACCATAATCCACAGGCCTGACTCCGGCTTTACCATGATCTACAGCCCTGACCCCTGCTATATCATTATATACAGCCCTGACGCCAGCTATACCATGATCCACAGCACTGACCCCGGCTATACCATGATCCAAAGTATGACCCCTACTATACCATGATCCAAAGTATGACCCCTGCTATACCATGATCCACAGCACTGACCATGGGTATAACACGATCCAAAGCATGACACCTGCTATACCATAATAACAGCACTGACTTTGGCTATATCATGATGCAGAGCCCTGACTCGGATACACCATAACCTGGCCGCGTCTAAACCACGATCCACAGCTATTATTCTGGCTATACCATGATCCACAGACTTGACCCCGGCTATACTATGATCCACAGCCCTGACCCCGGGTATACCTTGATCCACACACTTGACCCCGGCTATACCATGATCCACAGCCCTGACCCCTGGTATACCCTGATCCAAAGCACGCTGCCTGCTATACCATAATCCACAGCCCTGATCACGGGTATATCATGATCCACAGCCCTGACGTTTGCTATACCATAATCCGCAGCCCTGACCCCTGCTATACCATGATGCAAAACCCTCACTCCTGCTATACGATAATCCACAGCCCTGACCCTGTCTATACCATGATCCACAGCCCTGACCCCGGCTATACCATAATCCACAGCCCTGACCTCAGCTATATCATAATCCACAGCCCTGATCCCATCTATTCCATAATCCACAGCCCTGACCCCAACTATACCATAATCCACAGCCCTGATCCTGGGTACACCATGACCCACAGCACTGACCCCGGATATACCATGATGCACAGCCCTACCCCATCTATACCATAATCCACAGCCCTGACCCCATCTATACCACAATCCACAGCCCTTACCTCGGCTATACTATGATCCACAGCCCTGACCCCCGGTTATAACATGATCCGCAGCAATGACCCTGGCTATACCATAATCCACAGCACTGACCACAGCTATACCATAATCTACAGCCCTGACCCCGACTATACCATAACCATAATCCACTGCACTGATCCTGGCTATACCATGATGCAGCGCCCTGACCCCGGATATACCATAATCCACAGCCCTGACCCTGTCTATGCCGCTATCCACAACCCTGACCCCAGATATACCATAATCCATAGCACTGACCCCAGGTATACCATGATCCACAGCCCTGTCCACGGATATATCATAATCCACAGCGCTGTCCCCTGCTATACCATGATCCACAGCACTGACCCCAACTATACCATAATCATATCCCACAGCACTAACCCTGGCTATACCATGATCCAAAGCCCTGACCCCGGATATACCATTATCCACAGCCCTGACCCCAGGTATACCATGATCCACAGCACTAATCCTGCCTATACCATACTCCACAGCACTGACCCCGGCTATACCATGATCCACAGAGCTAATCCTGCCTATATCATACTCCACAGCACTGGCCCCAGCTATACCACTATCCACAGCCCTGACCCCTGCTATATCATGATCCTCAGCAATGACCCTGGCTATACCATAATCCACAACACTGACCCCATCTATAGCATGATCCATACCCCTGACCCCGACTATACCATAACCATAATCCACAGCACTTTCCCCTGCTATACCATAATCCACAGCCCTGTCCCCTGCTATACCATAATCATATTCCACAGCCCTGACCCCAACTATACCATAATCATATTCCACAGCACTAACCATGGCTATACCATGATCCACAGCACTGACCCCAGCTATACCACAATCCACAGCCCCGACCCCTGCTATACCATAATTCACAGCTATAACCACATCTGTACCATTCTCCACAGCCCTGAGCCCGGCTATACCATAATTCACAGCACTGACCCTCGCTATTCCATGATGTACAGCACTGAACCCGGCTATACCACAGATCCACAGCGCTGACCCCAGCCATAATCCACGGCATGACCCAGGCTATGCCATAATCCATAGCCCTTACCCACCAAAATCGGTAGGTAGATAAAAATTTGATATCCATAGATAGCAACTATTATGAGGGAGAAATAGATAGATGTAGAACCTATAGATCGATGTATTGGAAGTGTAAGTAAAAAGGAAATGTGCAGCCAAGATAAAGGGAAAAAAACGGATTTTTCCAAAAAAACAGAAAGACAAGTGTCTTAAAGTACCAGTTAAATAAACACACACTATGGGCCTGATGTATCACTAGTTTTTTTCTGTTGTTTTTGCACCTTTTCATATTGTCACGCTGTTTTTGCACCAGTTTGCGACTAAACACCAAACTAGCCGCACAGCAAAAATAACCATGTTTTACTCATTTTTTCTACCGACCCCGATGTTTTGTTGCGCCTAATAATTCATCATTAGCAACTACTTCATTTAGGTACAAAAACACTCCAGCCTGAAGGCGGCGTAAACTTAGAAGCAACACTGAGCTCTTGTGCAGAGCAACTTATCCCTAGCGGCAGAGCTCAGCAGACACTACAGACACTGCGTGCAGCCTCTGTTTACAGTTCATGACCTTCTATTCAAAAACAATCTGCAAAAGAAGCAGCTCAGAGGAGGATAGAAGAGAAGCGAGTGGGAGCTGCAGACAGGACAGAGAAGTGACCCATGTAGCAGGATAGAAAAGAAGTGTGTCGGAGCTGCAGATAGTACCGATAAATGTCCTGTGTAGCAGGATAGAAGAGCATTGAGTAGGATCTGCAGATAGAACAGAGAAGTGTCCCTGTGTAGCACGATAGAAGAGAAGTGTGTAGGGGCAGCAGATAGTACAGAGAAATGTCCACGTGTAGCCGGATAGAAGAAAAGTGAGTGGGGGAGAGACAGGACAGAGAAGTGTCCCGTGTAGCAGTATTGAAGTTTGTAGGATTTTGCAGATAGTACAGAGAAGTGTCCCCACCTCGCAGGGCTAAAAAGAAGTGAGTGGGAGCTGCAGACAGGACAGAGAAGTGTCCTGTGTAGCAGGATCGAAGTTTGTAGGATTTTGCAGATAGTACAGAGAAGTGTCCCAATGTAGCAGGATAGAAAAGAAGTGTGTGGGAGCTGTAGATAGTACAGAGAAGTTTCCCCATGTAGCAGGATGACCACACTGGTGTCTGAGGAGGATACGGGCAGAATTACAGGGGGGGCAGTAGAAGATCAGCACCAGAGAATCCCCTCCAGGAGAAGCCCCATCAGAGGAGATTACTGGGTGTGGGTGTCACACATCTGGGCTCTGCTGTAAGTGTTATTCTCATGCTGCCGCTGGGGTGCGGGAGAGAAGCAGAGAGGAGCTTGTAGCAGGATCACATGTAAGAGCCCGAATCTAACATTGCACCTAAAGTAAAGAGACAAATAATAGACAGGAAGTCAACTCATCACAGATGCTTGTAGCTTGTGATAATTCAGGTGCAATGAGACTTGAGCGCAGAACAGTGACCCAGTGGCCTTTTGCCTTCAGTCACTGTCAGTTTATCTACGTTTATTTATCATCGTTTTTTTTTTTCTCGTTTCAAAGGATTTAAAAAAAACGGAAAATCTGACCACAGTGTGAAATGAGCCTTATAAAGGAAGATTTGTAAAAGTAGCAGTAATATTATGTGTAATAATAGTAATGTCAGTGTTATAATATACAGTAATGACGAGAGTAGTAATCATCAATGGAGAACAATTGTGGGCGTCATTCTGGTGTATTTGGATCTTTTAGTAGTTTTAGACCTTCTACACACAATCATATTTATTCTAAGCGTTTCTGGGTCGGTTTTATGGGCCGTGTGTCTGAGTCACATAAGTCTATTACCTAGAAACTGATCCACAAATACGGACGGTACACTGGGGCTCTGGACACGTATATCCGGACAAGCCACTGGAACGAGTGTCAGACCTCAGCTACATACCTCCCAACATTTGTGAAAGGGAAAGAGGGACAAAATGGCGATCCCCCTAAGCCACACCCCCAATCACTCCCTGGCCACGCCCCAAATTTTAGCCATATTATAATAATAAAAATCATCTCAATAAAAAAAAAAAAAGTATCCTCATTGGGATTTGAACCCAGAACCTGCAGTGTCCATGTACAATAATAACACAGCGCCTCAACCAACTGAGCTGTAACCCCTGTGATTAACAAGGTGTAGAATTTTGGTAACTAAGAACTATGACTACTGTTACACTGTGACACAGATTTAAAGGGGTATTCCGGGAATATGAATGTCTGACACAAAAACCCTTGATGATATAAATAAATGAATACAACAATACTCAATGTCATTAGTCACAAAACGGAGCTAAAATAATTTGATTTTATGACAAAATTTATGGCCTCTCTAAAGTAGGTGGAGTTATCACTAAGATGGTTGCCATTGGAAACTACAAGTTCCATGATCCTTTAGTTCTCAGTAACTCCTCCTCCCTCTCAGGCTCTGCTCCCAATGATGATGTAACAGGTTTTCTTGCTCTGTTACCATAGTAATGATGTGTAACTGCCATCACCACAACACTGACCATACTCGATGCACTGCAACCAACCGAGTACAGCCAAACGTAGTGGTGATCACATGACCTGCCCAGGCAGGTGCAGGACATGTGATGTGGACATGTGACCAGCGGCCATCTTCTTTTCTGCGACGGACCGCGCGGAGGAAATTAACGGACTGATTAAAGGGCCGGTAGCATTTTAATTCTTCATTACAGTCTATGCCATCAGCATTTTCTGCTAAGGGGAGCAAAATTTTAAATAACAACTAATTACACATTAGCTTATATTTTGAGTGCCCACTTGTATATGAATTATGCTGATTCCTGGAATACCCCTTTAATGCCTTGGTATATAGAGAGCGATCTTCTCAGAAATTATTGTAATTATTGAGACTATTATTATTATTATTATGGAGATTATTATTATTATTGATATGATTATTATTTTTACTATTATTAATAATCATCTCCATAATCATAAAAATAATAAAATTTATAATAATAATAATAGTCTCAATAATTACAATAATCTCTGAGAAGATCCCTATCTATATATCAGTGCAGTGCAGTAATTATATAAAGAGCTTGTGTCTGGGGAAGCCCTGGGGACCATATATGGACAGATGCTGATCTGACCTGATGACGTGGTCCCTGCTCTCTGCTAAGCCGACACTTCTCTGAAAAGGATTCCCTCCCGATGTCTGCTCTGGGGAACCCTAGGAGATGCAGTGACCATATATGGATAGAGATCTGAACCTGATGACGTGGTCCCTGCTCTCCGCTAAGCCGACACTTCTCTGAAAAGGATTCCCTCCCGATGTCTGCTCTGGGGAACCCTAGGAGATGCAGTGACCATATATGGACAGATGCTGATCTGAAGCTGATGACGTGGTCCCTGCTCTCCGCTAAGCCGACACTTCTCTGAAAAGGATTCCCTCCCGATGTCTGCTCTGGGGAACCCTAGGAGATGCAGTGACCATATATGGACAGATGCTGATCTGAAGCTGATGACGTGGTCCCTCCTCTCCGCTAAGCCCGACACTTCTCTGAAAAAGGATTCCCTGCCCGATGTCTGTAGAAGCCATTCTGTACTATCAGTTCTGGCTTTCAAAGTATTTACTATGCGGACACAGCGCAAATCCGAAAATCCGTGACAATCTCATAGCTGCCCATGAGGCGGGGCAGGGGTAAGAAAAACGGGACTTTCCAGGCAAAATCGGGACGGTTGGGAGCTATGCAGCTATAGCCCCATCCACACAGGCTTATACATTTCTATAGGAGAGCTACACACACGACCAAGTATAGGACCGGCTCTGATAACAGGCCCCACTCTGATAACAGGCCCGGCTCTGAGAACAGCAGCCGCTGTGATAACAGCACCTACTCTGATAACAGGACCCACTCTGATAACAGCACCCACTCTGAGAAGAGGACCCGCACTAATAACAGCACCCGCTCTGATAACGGCACCTACTCTGATAACAGGACCTGCTCAGAGAACAAGACCCGCCTCTGAGAACAGAACCCTCTCTGAAAGCAGCACCCGCTCTGATAACAGGACCCGGTGAATTACAGGACCCACTCCGAGAACAAGACCCGCTCTGATAACAGGACCTGCTCTGATAACAGGACCCGCTCTGATAACAGGACCCGCTCTGATAACAGGACCCGCTCTGATAACAGGACCTGCTCAGAGAACAGTGCCCCGCTCTGATAACAGGACCAGCTCTGAGAACAGGGCCCTCTCTGAAAGCAGCACCCGCTCTGAGAACAGGGCCCGCTCTGATAACAGCACCCGCTCTGAGAACAGGGCCCGCTCTGATAACAGCACCCGCTCTGATAACAGCTTCCGCTCTGAGAACAGGGCCCGCTCTGATAACAGCACCCGCTCTGATAACAGCACCTGCTAGTTTAAAGGACCAGCTGGATTACAAGACACGATTTGGTAACCTGACCCTCTCTGATTACAGGACCCGCTCTGAAAACAGGACTCGCTCTGATAACAGGACCCCCTCTGAAAGCAGCACCCGCTGTGATAACAGCACCCGCTCTGATAACAGGACCCGCTGGATTACAGGACCCGCCCTGAGTACAAGACCCGTTCTGATAACAGGACCCTCTCTTATAACAGGAAACACCTCTGAGAACAGGACCTGCCTCTGAAAACAGGACCCGCTCTGAGAACAGGACCCACTCTGAGAACAGGACCAGCTCTGAGAATAAGTTCTGCTATAAGAATAAGAGAGGCTCTGAGAACAGCACCCGTCTGTAAGAACAGAACTCCCCTCTGAGCACAGGACCTGCAAAGTATGTAGGACTGACTCTGAGAAATTAACCCGCTCTGATAACAGGACCCACTCTGAGAATAGGACCCGTTCTGATAACAGGACCCGCTCTGAGAAATTAACCCGCTCTGATAACAGGACCTGCTCTGAGGAGAGGACCCGTTCTGATAACAGGACCTGCTCTGAGGAGAGGACCCGTTCTGATAACAGGACCCGCTCTGAGAAATTAACCCGCTCTGATAACAGGACCTGCTCTGAGGAGAGGACCCGTTCTGATAACAGGACCTGCTCTGAGGAGAGGACCCGTTCTGATAACAGGACCTGCTCTGAGTATGGGACCCCTTCTGAAAATAGGACCCACTCTCAGAATAGGACCTGCACAGAGTATAGAACGGGCTCTGATTATAGGACCCGCTCTGAGAACAGGACCCGCTCTGAGAACAGGGCCCGTCTCTGAGAACAAGACCCACCTTTGAGAATAAGTACCACTATAAGAATAAGACAGGCTCTGAGAACAGGACCTGCGTGTAAGAACAGAAATGTTCTGAGAATAAGACCCACTCTGATAACAGGACCCGCTCTAAAAACAGTGCCCGCTCTGAGGAAAGGACCCGCTTTGATATCAGGACCCGCTCTGATAACAGGACCCGCTCTGAGTATTGGACCCACTCTCAGAATAGGACTGCTTTAGAGTATAGAACTAGCTCTGATTACAGGACTCGCTTTGAGAACAGGACCCGCTCTGATAACAGAATAAGTTCCGCTATAAGAATAAGACAGGACCTGTCTGTAAGAACAGGACCTGCACAGAGTATAGGACCGGCTCTGAGAACAGGACCCACTCTGAGAACAGGGCCTGGCTCTGAGAACGGGACCCGTGTCTGAGAAATGGACCTGCCTCAGAGAATACGACCGACTTTTTGAATAGCACCTGCACAGAAAATAGGACCCGCTCTGATTAGAGGACACGCTCTGAGGAGCATTTATTATTGACTTTCAGCCTTCTAGCTGTGGCTCTTTTGCCGTATTTCGGAGGTGTCGGCACCACAGTATTGCTGCTTTTCCAACACTCACAACCAGGGGCGGACTGGGAATTCAAAGTTGCCCTGGAAAAAAATGTAAAAGTGACCCCATTCTGTGGGCGGAGTCAAAACAAGTAGGTGTGGCCATGTGATGTGGGTGGAGCTACTAAACTCCACACAAACTGTTTATAGATGGTCTAAATCAACACAAGAGCGCAGCGAAATAGACTGTTATTGCCTCTCTTGTACAGGAATAAAGCCTCTTTTTTTTACAGAACACAAGTTTATACTTACTTATATACAAAAAAAAAACTACTACAATACCTTCTCCAATAAACAAGAATATAACAACTATTATACTGCCCCCTATGTACAAGAATATAACTACTATAATACTGCCCCCTATGTACAAGAATATAACTACTATAATACTGCCCCCTATGTACAAGAATATAACTACTATAATTCTGCCCTCTATGTACAAGAACATAACTACTATAATACTGCCCCCTATGTACAAGAATATAACTACTATAATACTGCCCCCTATGTACAGGGATATAACTACTATAATACTGCCCCCTATGTACAGGAATATAACTACTATAATACTGCCCCCTATGTACAGGAATATAACTACTATAATACTGCCACCTATGTACAAGAATATAACTACTATAATACTGCCCCCTGTGTACAAGAATATAACTACTATAATACTGCCCCCTATGTACAAGAATATAACTACTATAATACTGCCCCCTATGTACAAGAATATAACTACTATAATACTGCCCCCTATGTACAAGAATATAACTACTATAATACTGCCCCCCTATGTACAAGAATATAACTACTATAATACTGCCCCCTATGTACAAGAATATAACTACTATAATACTGCCCCCTATGTACAAGAATATAACTACTATAATACTGCCCCCTATGTACAAGAATATAACTACTATAATTCTGCCCTCTATGTACAAGAACATAACTACTATAATACTGCCCCCTATGTACAAGAATATAACTACTATAATACTGCCCCCTATGTACAGGGATATAACTACTATAATACTGCCCCCTATGTACAGGAATATAACTACTATAATACTGCCCCCTATGTACAGGAATATAACTACTATAATACTGCCACCTATGTACAAGAATATAACTACTATAATACTGCCCCCTGTGTACAAGAATATAACTACTATAATACTGCCCCCTATGTACAAGAATATAACTACTATAATACTGCCCCCTATGTACAAGAATATAACTACTATAATACTGCCCCCCTATGTACAAGAATATAACTACTATAATACTGCCCCCTATGTACAAGAATATAACTACTATAATACTGCCCCCTATGTACAAGAATATAACTACTATAATACTGCCCCCTATGTACAGGAATATAACTACTATAATACTGCCCTCTATGTACAAGAATATAACTACTATAATACTGCCCCCTATGTACAAGAATATAACTACTATAATACTGCCCTCTATGTACAAGAATATAACTACTATAATACTGCCCCCTATGTACAAGAATATAACTACTATAATACTGCCCTCTATGTACAAGAATATAACTAATATAATACTGCCCCCTATGTACAAGAATATAACTGCTACAATAGTGCCCCGTGTACAAGAATATAACTAATATAATTCTGCCCCTATGAACAAGAATATAACTACTATAATACTGCTCCATGTGTGCAAGAATATAATTACTATAATACTGCCCCTATATACAAGAATATAACTACTATTATACTGCCCCCTATGTACAAGAATATAACTACTATAATTCTGCCCTCTATGTACAAGAACATAACTACTATTATACTGCCTCCTATGTACAAGAATATAACTACTATAATACTGCCCTCTATGTACAAGAACATAACTACTATTATACTGCCCCCTATGTAAAACAATATAACTACTATAATACTGCCCCCTATGTACAACAATATAACTACTATAATACTGCCCCCTATGTACAAGAATATAACGACTATAATACTGCCCCCTATGTACAACAATATAACTACTATAATACTGCCCCCTATGTACAAAAATATAACTACTATAATACTGCCCCCTATGTACAAGACTATAACTACTATAATACTGCCCCCTATGTACAAGAATATAACTACTATAATACTGCCTCCTATGTACAACAATATAACTACTATAATACTGCCCCCTATGTACAACAATATAACTACTATAATACTGCCCCCTATGTACAAGAATATAACTGCTATAATACTTCCCCCTATGTACAAGAATATAACTACTATAATACTGCCCCCTATGTACAAGTATATAACTACTATAATACTGCCCCCTATGTACAGGAATATAACTACTATAATACTGCCCTCTATGTACAAGAATATAACTACTATAACACTGCCCCCTATGTACAAGAATCTAACTAATATAATACTGCCCCCTATGTACAAGAATATAAGTACTATAATACTGTCCCATGTGTGCAAGAATATAACGACTATAATACTGCCCCCTGTGTACAAGAATATAACTACTATTATACTGCCCACTATGTACAAGAATATAACTACTATAATACTGCCCCCTATGTACAAGAATATAACTACTATAATACTGTCCTCTATGTACAAGAATATAACTACTATAATACTGCCCCCTATGTACAAGAACATTACTATAATACTGCCCCCTATGTACAAGAATATAGCTATATAATACTGTCCCCTATGTACAAGAATATAATTACTATAATACTGCACCCCATGTTAATTACTATAATACTGCCCCTATATACAAGAATATAACTACTATAATGCTGCCCCCTATGTACAAGAATATAACTACTATAATACTGCCCCTATGTACAAGAATATAACTACTATAATACTGCCCCCTATGTACAAGTATATAACTACTATAATACTGCCCCCTATGTACAAGAATATAACTACTATAATACTGCCCCCTATGTACAAGAATATAACTACTATAATACTGCCCTCTATGTACAAGAATATAACTACTATAATACTGCCCCCTATGTACAAGAATATAACTACTATAATACTGCCCCCTATGTACAAGAATATAACTGCTACAATAGTGCCCCGTGTACAAGAATATAACTAATATAATTCTGCCCTTATGTACAAGAATATAACTACTATAATACTGCACCATGTGTGCAAGAATATAATTACTATAATACTGCCCCTATATACAAGAATATAACTACTATTATACTGCCCCCTATGTACAAGAATATAACTACTATTATACTGCCCCCTATGTACAAGAATATAACTACTATAATACTGTCCCCTATGTACAAGAATATAATTACTATAATACTGCCCCCCATGTTAATTACTATAAGACTGCCCCCTATGTTCAAGAATATAACTACTGTAATACTGCCCCTATGTACAAGAATATAACTACTATAATACTGCCCCCTATGTACAAGAATATTACTACTATAATACTGCGCCTATGTACAAGAATATAACTACTGTAATACTGCCTCTATGTACAAGAATATAACTACTATTATACTGCCCCCTATGTACAAGAATATTGCTACTATAATACTGCCCCCCTATGTACAAGAATATAACTACTATAATACTGCCCCCTATGTACAAGAATATAACTACTATAATACTGCCCCCTATGTACAAGAATATAACTACTATAATACTGCCCCCTATGTACAAGAATATAACTACTATAATACTGCCCCTATGTACAGGAATATAACTACTATAATACTGCCCCCTATATACAAGAAGATAACTACTATAATACTGCCCCCAATGTACAAGAATATAACTACTATCAATCATACTGCCCTCCATGTACAGGAATATAACTACTAAAATACCGCCCCCCCCCCCCCCATGTACAAGAATATAACTACTTTAATACTGCCCCCTATGTACAAGAATATAACTACTATAATACTGCCCCCTATGTACAAGAATATAACTACTATAATACTGCCCCCTATGTACAAGAACATAACTACTATAATACTGCCCCCTATGTACAGGAATATAACTACTATAATACTGTCCCCTATGTACAGGAATATAACTACTAGAATACTGTCCCCTATGTACAAGAATATAACTACTATAATACTGCCTCCTATGTACAGGAATATAACTACGATAATACTGCCCCCTATGTACAGGAATATAACTACTATAATACTGCCCCCTATGTATAAGAATATAACTACTATAATACTGCCTCCTATGTACAGGAACATAACTACTATAATACTGCCCCCTATGTACAAGAATATAACTACTATAATACTGCCCCCTATGTACAAGAATATAACTACTATAATACTGCCCCCTATGTACAGGAATATAACTACTATAATACTGCCCCCTATGTACAAGAATATAACTACTATAATACTGCCCCCTATGTACAAGAATATAACTACTATAATACTGCCTCTATGTACAGGAATATAACTACTATGCTATATAACACCTCCAGCCAACCTCCCCTCCAGTATATAGATGACCCCCCTGTATATAGCCAAACAGCCACCCCACCCAGTATACAGACAGCTTCCCTGTATATAGCCAAGCACGTCCCCCAGTATACAGCCAACCAGTCCCCCTGTATATTGCTATACAGCCAGTCAGTCCAGCACGTTAAATTGATAAACCATGAACCCACCTTTCTCACGTTCCCCGAAGCTCCGCTACTTTATCCTCTCCGTCCTGCGGTAACAGTCTGTGCAACGCCGGCACACACAGAGCTGTCACTGCAGGACGGGGCTGATGAAGCTGCAGAGCTTCGGGGGAACGTCGGAAAGGTGAGTTCATGGTTTGTTTGTTTTTCCGACCGGCGCTGAGAATAGGACTTGCCATGAGACAGATGGTGTGTACCACCACAGGATAAAACAATGGTTTGCATGTGTCCTTAGACATTTAGTCTTTTGTTGGTTTCAAAGTTGCCTTTAGTTTTCCTATCCCTTCCAGTTTTATGTGATGTCACTGGGCTGGATAGAAGGAAGTACTGGTGCCGTCCTAGTGATTGGGGACCATTGAGAGGCTCTAACAGAGACTTCAGAGACTTCTGGGGGGACTTTCATTAACAGTGGCGCAGGGTCCGGTGATTTACACTGGGATGTTAGGTTAATCACAAGGGGTTAATGAATTGTTGCACAAACAAAAATAGTCTGAACTATCTCCACATTCATGGATTGTTATAGAACTTGGTATGTGCCAAAAACGTGTCCGGAAACTAGAACACAGGAAAAGTGTCAGGTTCTACGGTTGCAAAAAGCCTGCAAGACCTGGGGAAACGGCTTTTCTGTGGCCCTGAACGTTTACCCTTAAAACCCCTAAAAACTCGGATAACAGCCATAATAGGAGTAGTAGTCGTTATAGCCGTAGATATGATGAGAGTGAAAATATTCCCAATATACACACAGCATCATTATGTCATCTGCATATAATATGTCTGTGATATATGGGGGAATGTACCATGTATCATGTCCTGTACATATGTGCTGGGAGCTGCAGGATACGGGGGTCTCTCCTGTCATATTTCAATCAGTATATAACACCCTAGTACAGTATATACCCCCATAGAGCTGTGTATTGGGGATTATTAATGGTATAAGCTAAGGATATGATATACAGGAGAGATATCAGGGGGATATAATATACAGGTGAGACATCAGGGAATATAATATACAGGAGAGACATCAGGGGGATATAATGTACAGGAGAGACTTCAGGGGGATATAATATACAAGTGAGACATGGGGGGGGGGTTATAATATACAGAGGAGACATCAGGGAGATATAATATACAGGGGAGACATCAGAAGGATATGATATACAGGGGAGACATCAGGGGGATATAATATACAGGGGAGACATCAGAAGGATATGATATACAGGGGAGACATCAGGGGGATATAATGTACAGGGGAGACATGGGGGGGGTTATAATATACAGGGGAGACATCAGGGAGATATAATATACAGGATACAGGAGAGATATCAGGGGGATATGATATACAGGAGAGACATCAGGGGGATATAATGTACAGGAGAGACATCAGGGAGATATAATATACAGGGGAGACATCAGGGGGATATAATGTACAGGAGAGACATCAGGGGGATATAATATACAGGAGAGACATCAGGGGGATATAATATACAGGGGAGACATAGGGAGGTTATAATATACAGGAGAGACATCAGGGGGATATAATATACAGGAGAGACATCATGGGGATATAATGTACAGGAGAGACATCAGGGGGATATAATATACAGGGGAGACATCAGGGGATATAATATACAGGGGAGACATCAGGGGGATATAATGTACAGGAGAGACATCAGGGGGATATAATATACAGGGGAGACATCAGGGGGATATAATAAACAGAAGAGACATGGGGATTTAATATACAGGCGAGACATCAGGGGGATATAATATACAGGGGGGCCATCAGGGGGATATAATATACAGGGGAGACATCAGGGAGATATAATATACAGGATACAGGAGAGACATCAGGGTGATATAATATACAGGGGAGCCATAAGGGGGATATAATATACAGGAGATACATGGGGGGGTTATAATATACAGGAGAGACATCAGAGGGATATAATATACACCAGAGACACCAGGGGGATATAACATACAGGGAAGACATCAGAGGGATATAATGTACAGGAGATACATCAGGGAGATATAATATACAGGGGAGACATCAGGGGGATATAATATACAGGAGAGACATCGGGGGGATATAATATACAGGGGGGGATCAGAGGGATGTAATATACAGGAGAGACATCAGGAGAATATAATATACAGGAGTAACATCGGGGGATATAATATACAGGAGAGAGGAATATAATATACAGGAGAGACATCAGGGGGATATAATGTACAGGGGAGACATCAGGGGGATATAATATACAGGAGAGACATCAGGGAGATATAATATACAGGAGAGACATCAGGGGGATATAATATACAGGGGAGACATTAGGGGGATATGATATACAGGAGAGACGTCGGGGGGATATAATATACAGGAGAGACATCAGGAGAATATAATATACAGGAGAGACATGGGGGGGAATATACAGGGAGATATCAGGGGATATAATATACAGGAGAGACAGGGGATATGATATACAAGAGAGGAATATAATATACAGGAGAGATATCGGGGGAATATTATATACAGGAGAGACATCAGGAGGATATAATAAACAAGAGAGACATCAGGGGGATATAATATACAGTAGAGACAATAGGGGGATATGATATACAGAAGAGAAATCGGGGAGGTGTAATATACAGGGGAGACGTCAGGGTGATAAAATATACAGGAGAGACATTAGAGGGATATAATATAGTGGAGAGACATCAGGGGGTATAATATACAGGGGGGACATCAAGGGGATATAATATACAGGAGAGAGATGGGGGGATATACAGGGAGACATGAGGAGGATATAATATACAGGAGTAACATCGGGGGATATAATATACAGGAGAGAGATGGGGGGATATACAGGGAGACATGAGGAGGATATAATATACAGGAGTAACATCGGGGGATATAATATACAGGAGAGACAGGGGATATGATATACACGAGAGAGGAATATAATATACAGGAGAGACATCGGGGGGATATAATATACAGGGGGGCCATCAGGTTGATATAATATTCAGGGGAGACATCAGAGGGATATAATATACAGGAGAGACATCGGGGGGATATAATATATAGGAGAGACATCAGGGGGATATAATATACAGGAGAGACATCAGGGGGATATAATATACAGGGGAGACATCCGGGGGATATAATATACAGGGGGGCCATCAGGTTGATATAATATTCAGGGGAGACATCTGAGGGATATAATATACAGGAGAGACACCAGGGGATATAATAAACAAGAGAGACATCCGGGGGATATAATATACAGGAGAGACAATAGGGGTTATTATATACAGGAGAAAGACCAGTAGATATAATATAAAAGAGAAACATCAGGGGGATATAATATACAGGAGAGACATCAGGGGGATATAATATACAGGAGAGACATCAGGAGAATATAATATACAGGAGAGACATGGGGGGGAATATACAGGGAGATATCAGGGGATATAATATACAGGAGAGACAGGGGATATGATATACAAGAGAGGAATATAATATACAGGAGAGATATCGGGGGAATATTATATACAGGAGAGACATCAGGAGGATATAATAAACAAGAGAGACATCAGGGGGATATAATATACAGTAGAGACAATAGGGGGATATGATATACAGAAGAGAAATCGGGGAGGTATAATATACAGGAGAGACATTAGAGGGATATAATATAGTGGAGAGACATCAGGGGGTATAATATACAGGGGGGACATCAAGGGGATATAATATACAGGAGAGAGATGGGGGGATATACAGGGAGACATGAGGAGGATATAATATACAGGAGTAACATCGGGGGATATAATATACAGGAGAGACATGGGGGGGAATATACAGGGAGATATCAGGGGATATAATATACAGGAGAGACAGGGGATATGATATACAAGAGAGGAATATAATATACAGGAGAGATATCGGGGGAATATTATATACAGGAGAGACATCAGGAGGATATAATAAACAAGAGAGACATCAGGGGGATATAATATACGGTAGAGACAATAGGGGGATATGATATACAGAAGAGAAATCGGGGAGGTATAATATACAGGGGAGACGTCAGGGTGATAAAATATACAGGAGAGACATTAGAGGGATATAATATAGTGGAGAGACATCAGGGGGTATAATATACAGGGGGGACATCAAGGGGATATAATATACAGGAGAGAGATGGGGGGATATACAGGGAGACATGAGGAGGATATAATATACAGGAGTAACATCGGGGGATATAATATACAGGAGAGAGATGGGGGGATATACAGGGAGACATGAGGAGGATATAATATACAGGAGTAACATCGGGGGATATAATATACAGGAGAGACAGGGGATATGATATACACGAGAGAGGAATATAATATACAGGAGAGACATCGGGGGGATATAATATACAGGGGGGCCATCAGGTTGATATAATATTCAGGGGAGACATCAGAGGGATATAATATACAGGAGAGACATCGGGGGGATATACTATACAGGAGAGACACCAGGGGGATATAATATATAGGAGAGACATCAGGGGGATATAATATACAGGAGAGACATCAGGGGGATATAATATACAGGGGAGACATCCGGGGGATATAATATACAGGGGGGCCATCAGGTTGATATAATATTCAGGGGAGACATCTGAGGGATATAATATACAGGAGAGACACCAGGGGATATAATAAACAAGAGAGACATCCGGGGGATATAATATACAGGAGAGACAATAGGGGTTATTATATACAGGAGAAAGACCAGTAGATATAATATAAAAGAGAAACATCAGGGGGATATAATATACAGGAGAGACATCAGGGGGATATGATATACAGGAGAGAAATCGGGGAGGTATAATATACAGGGGAGACGTCAGGGTGATAAAATATACAGGAGAGACATCAGAGGGATATAGTACACAGGAGAGATGTCGGGGGGATATAATATACAGGAGAGACATGGGG